>NW_007253910.1:391210-438076 GCF_000164805.1 Carlito syrichta
CCCAGGCGGGTCTCAAACCCGCAGGCTCAGGCAATCCACTCACCTCAGCCTCCCAAAGGCGCGGGATTACAGGCTGAGCCACCAAGCCCGGCAGAGCTACTGATGATTGTTATTTGAGCAGAGACTTTCAGTCAATCAAAAATATTTAAAAAGTAGTCTTAGTAATATCTGTATAGCAAAAATCTAACTGAATTCTCATAAAATTATACCATTAACTTCTTACTTTCCTAGCCAATTTTTGACTTCATCCTAGAAAAGAAATATATTTGGTTCAATGAAACTATACGGATTTTCAGAATAATATGAAATTGAAGAAGTGAAACATTTTAAAACATTAAAAAGAAATAATCGGCAAAATGATGTGCCTTATTATTGGGGAATATTTTGGTATGTGATAATTAGTCTTTTTTTTTTTACAAAGTAAGCCAACGGTGTTTTGCCTAAAAATGTAGTATTTCAATTTAGTTCTCTAAGTTGAAGAGCATTTTTAATATATGTTATTTAAGCAATTTAAGAAGTTCAACATATATCTATGCTCTCTTTGCAACTTAATTCTCATATAATGATCTATTATAATTTTTAAAATTAAATAATCTGATTCACTCACTGGTTTTCTGAATTAAGAAATGGATGAACAAATAAAATCATCATCTGGATAATTTTAAGAGTATGTACCTTAAATACATTTTATTTCAACATTTTCAAAATCAAGAAATTTAAATGTTTTTATAAAAAGCATCCCATGTGGATTACAACCAAGAGGATGCAAAGCATCATTAAATTCTTGAGTAATTGTTATGTTTTCAAAAATATTTTTCAGTATCTCTTTTGTGTGTGTATGTGTCTCTTTGCATTTTTACTCTTTAGTTTGTAAACAAATGGTGGGCCTTTCATGTAATATCAAGAGGCTTATATATGACATGATTACCAAAGATGAATAGTGGTTTTTGAGGTCCAATTGGAATTAATCAGTCTATCTAATAAAAAGAACCCTGAAAGTCAATTATTTCAAAGCTGATTTGTTTCAACAAGAAAATAACGCAGTTACTTATTAGAAGTCATTTTATTTTATCAAATATGTATACATGTAAACTGGTGTGTTCAACTAAATTAAACAGGAGACCAATTGTCCTGCACATAAACCCAAGTGCATCAGAGCTTCCAACATAATGCAGTCATCCATTGGTTTATTTTATCTCAATTTAGAGCACTTTGTGAGATATCCTTCTTCTTGAGTCTCATAATTATTTTTGAGGCAGGGGGAGAACTTTTCTAATATATTTGAAGTATCTAGCACAGAGACTTGCACACAGTAGGACACCAGTAAAAACGCATTGACTGCGTAAAGAAGGGTGAAGTTGCCTCTAACAGTTTTTCTAGCATAGTAGTAGCAGAAGTACTAGCAGCAGCAGTGGTAACAGTACTAGTAATATATTAAAGGTCTAAGAAAGGAGATGGGGAGGGAGAAGAATCAGATCACCTACTTTTCCCAGAACATTAGACCCATAATAAGAGTTTTTGTTCAGGGCTAATGGTGTAGATAACACATACAGATATAAAGCCTGCTCATGTTCACAAAGAAATGTTGTAGGTGCATGTGAACACTGGCAAACTCGAGCAATCCTAAAGTCTACCCTGATGTTTTATTGTTAATAAATGATACTATGTAGTGAAATAGAAGACCCCATCCATACACATTGCTGAGTTTTTATTGTGCTTGGTTTGCTACATATTATAATAAAAAAGAGAGAGTGCATGTGTGTGATGGTAAAGTGATATAAGCAACTAGTTAAATCAGAACAAAGGACATATTTTAAAAGCAAGAGAGGGAAAATTACAATGGTTTTACAAGTATGTAAATATATAGAAGTCAAATCTTCTGCAAATATTTTAAAGTGTATTGGATTGTTCATCAAAGTATGCCAATAGCATATAACACTACAAATGGGCTTCTAACAGATGCTAAAAACAATCTGTAACTTTGTAGAACCACATCCTCCGTAGCTATTGGTTAATTATATCCATGCCTATTGATGGAATCACAGACTCCAGCTTCCCCAGAGCTTCAATTATGGTAATTAGTTCAATTTATAGACAAGCTGGGTTCACCATATGTGTGTGTGCCCTCCACTCACACGGGTATACACATATTATATTATAATTTGAGATTTATCCTTTATGTATTATGTCCAAAATTTATCAAACTTGCAGCAAATTTTGAAAATGCACAATTACTTTTATGGTTTTTAAAATTTTTCTATGATTTGCCTTTCCTTTTTTGTTCTTCCAGTATGTTTTTAAAATTATTCTTAAAAATCTTTGTATTATAAGGTTTGAAAAGAAGGATGAGGACCAGGCATAGAACTCTGAATAATATTACCACTCAGATTTCAAAGTATACCCACTTGATTCTAACAATAATCTTTTAGACACAACCCATATTTATTTTTAAAATTTAAAAAGAGCTATTATCTTGATTCTTTTTTGAGTTGGGATGCCAATCATATGTGCAGGATACTCTGGATATTTTAAGTAGCCACTTATGCTTCAATTTTTACATATTGCTTTTTTTAAGGTAGGTATGAAGGTAAAAATGATGCTAAGTACATTTTATAGCTTGGGCACACAAAATCTCCTTGGTCTGGAGTTGAAGTACGTTGAGATGGAAATGATTGGACAGGCGGCTAATGATTAGGGATTGCGTTCACTGCTTGAAGTGTTTCATAACTGCTTCTCTCTGGCATCTGTACCAAAGAAGATGTCATTTAAAACAGCTTTATAGAAATGCCACTTCCCTCCACAAACCTTTACTATTCAGCTTCATGTCATTGTATATTCATAACAGATGTGTTATTAAAAACAGGCAGAGGCCATATGAGGACCAATCATGGTGAGGATATCTTACTGTTATTTTTTTAATTCCAAGTTTAACTAAAATTTAGGTTTAAATTTAGGATGACACTACCTGTATCTGCAGCAGAAGACATGTTTGTCTTCTATAAGAAGCAAATTTTGTCCTCATGATGACATTTTAGACCATTAAATTATGGTAAGGTATGGACAACTTCATAACCTTTATGTGCAATTATTTTAAGTAGAGATACATGAGAAAGAGCTGGCAAGACAGTAGTTTAAAAATGTTAGGGAAGCATATTGCAACACCCTTTGGCTGCCCCATCAACAACCTTTTCAATGTGGAAAGTTTAATATGTTGATTGTTTGCTAGAAGTGTTTAAATATTAGAGGCTCTTACAGGATCTACAAAGACATAAAACCCAGAAAATAAATGTGTTCTCAGTGAACTAGAATAATTATTATAAGCACTGATGACAATAGAAAATAATTCCAAAGGTAGGAAGAGCATATGGTATCCAACATATTTTCTTTTAAGGGACCCTAAAATTCTCACCTCCAGAAAAGCAGCTCTTCTATCATGCTTTCTAAGATTAAACCCATTATTTGATTTACTCCATTAAGTTAAGGTAGTGATATGACATAAACACACTATATAAAAGAAATGAAATTGAGGGTGGTAGGAAGAGCCCATCCTTTCTTGCATCTATTTGTAGATAGTTCTCCCTTCCCAACTCCTACTTTCACCTCAACTGACCAGTGGGCACCACTTCTCAACCACGGGATTCTAAAGAACTCCATTAGGACATTGTTTCTAAAAGATCGTGTTACTATATCTGTGTGTTTGATATCAAGGGTAATCCAAACAAAAGCCAGCCTGTATTATGTTACTACAGATGTGTTAGTAATACTGAGAGTTTTCGAGGAAATGGAGCACAAAGAATGAGAAAAGTTTGACGAGATATGAACAGAGAGATATGAACAGTGGAAAAAGTTCAAAATCTAAAGATCTACAAACATGAGGCCATTTGCATAACATGAGACTTTGACTGAAGACTAGAATGTCTTGAGAGCAGCTTGTTACATGTGTTTACTGAGCCTGGCAGAAATATTGCCACTTCCCCCAGGGTCTGTCTTTTTTTGTAAGGCACAATATGTTCTGCATTTGTATGAGGAAAAAGAAATGAACAATAATTAACATTTATCAAGTGCTCACTAGGTGCCTGAAATTGTACCAAGTGCTTTATTTAAATTATCTCATTTAGAGTTTATGACAACCTTTAAAGTAGGGATACTGCCACCGTCTTCTCTTTTGCAGAAAAAAAATTGAGAATGAAATAATAAGAGTTTCTGTTTAGAATTTTCTTAAAAATTTTAAACTCATGCTTCATGACTTAGAGACCCAAGACAATTATTTTGCTTCTCATATTTTTTAATTGACATTTTCAATTAATATAGGGATATATTGCTGATATGCTTCTGAGTCATTTCTTTTTAACGTATGAGAGAGTTTTTTGTTGCTTATTTTAGTTTGTTTTGTTTCTCTCTTCATTTGAAGAGAAAACCTGATTTATAGCCAGACTTGGCAGCTCATGACTGTAGTCTCTTGGGAGGCTGTGGTGGGAAAATATCTTGAGCCCAAGAGTTCGATACTGCAGTGAACTATGATCATGTTCCTGTACTCCAGCTTGGACAACAGAATGAGATTCTGTCAAAAAAGAAAAGAAAAGAAAGAGAGAAGAAAAAGGAAGAGAGAAAAAAACTAGATTTAAACACCAATAAATTAATTCCAGGGTTAAATCGTCTATCTGTGAGTTTGGATTATCTTCAGTTAGTAAAATCTGCCAAGTCTTTTTCAAAATCTTAAGTATTAACCAAAGATAACCTGAGATCTGTCTAAATGTAAGAACATATTTTTGTAGTCAAAAGATATAGTGTAATTTATCTTGTACATTTGAATTGAAATACTTGAGAGTCTAGTCTCCATTTAATTACTTAATAGTGACTAGGTTATTTAACTCATTTGAGTCTTTGTCTTATCAAGTTGTTTAATTTGTGATAATAGTCCTTATTTTCCTGAAAGAATGAAGCTTGACTTAAAAATGTCTTGTAAAATGTTTTAAAGTTACTTCCAGGATTAAAGTCTGTAACTTTACAATTTTATAGAGTCAATATGTAAAAAAATGGATATAACCCAGTGCTAGTGAAAAATGACCTGACTTTAAAACATCACTCTCACCTAATTACTCTTCCATATTCTCCTGCACTAATCTTGGTACTTTTAATCATCTGTGCTATCAGGAAAAGGATAGGAAGCCTGGAGTTCATATTTGAGTTCTTACACTGATTTAGAGTGAAACATGGAGACATAACATCTATGAATATAGACTTCTATATCTATAAAACATGAATAATAATGCCTACTTCTCCAGAGATTTTGAAAGTGAAGTGAAATGAATGTAAGACATTACTTTATAAAATGTAACTGCAATGTAAATGTAAGGCCTTATTATCCCATTTAAAATTATAACTTAACCCACCAAGATTTAATTCCCACATTCCCTGGTATGGGTAATATCAAAATGCAGATTCTCTCTAATCAGCAGCAGCTGGGGAACAGGGGGTTATTTTGAGCTTAGCTCACATAGTCTGTAATTGCAAAGGCATCGTCCCATGCAATGGCCATTAGAAAGCCATTGAAAGCTATAGGGTTATTAAGTTATTTCTCAGACTTCTTTAAAATTGATGAAGTTTAAACTTAGGTAAGAGTGAATCTAGTACTGTCAAGCCTGTCTACTTCTTGCATTGAATACTGGTCTTAGAAAATCAAATGCATAGACACTCTTTCTTAGGAGGAGGTTATCTGTATAAAGTTCTAAAGTACTATGATCCAATTCTTGTCCAGTGTTCTTTTCCACTCTTTGCCACTAAGGACCCAGAGTAGTCTGACTCTACAGAGGGAAATACCCTAATTTTTCTGTTATTACATTTTACATTCTTCACCCAATCTAATGCCTTCTAATCAGATGGTATAGAAATAACTAACTCATTCAGTGACGAGTGCTGTATAAAAAAAATTGAAAGAATCAGTGTGGGAGGCCGGACTCGGTGGCTCAGCCTGTAATCCCAGCACTTTGGGAGGCTGAGGCAAGTGGATTGCCTGAGACCACGGCTTCAAGAGCAGCCTGGGCAACTTGGCGAGAGCTTGTCTCTACAAAAAAATCAGAAAATTAGCCGGGCATGGTAGCACGTGTCTGTAGTTCTTGGCTACGTCTGTAGTTCTGGCTACTTGGAAGGCTGAGGTGAAAGGGTTGCTGGAGTCCCACAGGTCCATCCTAGGGTGACCATGAGCATACATGCCACTGCACTCCGGCCTGGGTGATGGAATGAGACTCCAACTCAAAAAAAAAAAAGAATCAATGTGGAATCTAGAAAACAATTAAAACAAGCAAAAAGGAGTAAAGGAGAAACAGAAAAAGTCACACAATGCAAATACTGGAGATCTGCTGTTTCAAAGCAGATACAAATCATAGTTAAACAACTGACTGTGTATTATCCTATATGAAGCAAGAACAAAATAAAAATATAGATGGTAAAACTATTAAACTTGGGATTATGTACTTTCAGAACTTTGGGTAATATTCATTCTAGTCTTTATAATACTTCAAAATTTAGTCTCAAATAGGCACATCTTGGGAGGTAGAGCAGAGAAAAAAAATTAAAACATCTTTAAAAAGATGAAAATAAATAACAGTGTAAGGAGAAAAGACATTGTGGGGAGAAGAAATAACATCAAAAAGAGAAGATATAAATGAGAAGAGTTAATAAAAGTTTTAAAAGAGTTATGAAGAAAATGTATGAAATAGAAGACAAGCAAAAAAAGAGTCAATACATGAAAAATGAAATCCCTAAAGAAGTAAACTAAAATAATGAAAGAAAAAAATTATAAAAGTATAAGTCAAGAAAACACACTTATCTTAAGTGACATATAGAAGGCTTACATTACAGCCCAGAGAAAACTCACAAGAAATATCAACACAAAGACATATTGCAAGAAAATTATAATACTTGAAAGATCGATAAAAGATTTAGGTAGCAGTCAGATGAAAATCAAGTCACTTAGGGAAAAAAAGTAGTCTTCCTTCAGATTTCTTCACAGAAAAATTCAATGCAAAAATGCAGTGAAATAAAACCTACACAGTTTTTAAGGAAAGAGTGGCCTAGGGATTTTCTATCCAGCTCATTCATCTTATGTATACAGGCAGTTTTGAACATGCAGAACTCAGAGTATATTTTTCCTATAAACCCTCTTCTGTAGCCTACCAGAGGACAAACTTCAACCACCCGAGAGAAAATTGAATAAATTATAAAATAGCTGATGGTGAGGATCAACTACATTTATCTTGGGACTAAGATTACAAATATTATAGAAACTAAAGCCTACAACATTTTAAATAAAATTATATTCCCTGATAGCATGAGTAATAAAAATAGTGTAACTGACTGAATTGGATAGTGAAAGAGGGAGTAGGGACTGAAAGTAAACATGCTGATTTTCTCAATTTTAAGAGCTGGAGGAGAGATCAGATCTATTATTTAGAGATAAAAATAAATTGGCAGACATATAATTATGTTTAAGTATACAAAGATAAGTAAACACTAAGAAAAATAATGCATTGACTAAAAACAAATGGTGAGATTGAAAGAGTAGAGAGGAGAGAACATATGCTAATGTTGTTATTGTTTGCAGAAGGAAATTAACAGATACAGTCCCAAGAAAGAGAAGATTAAACATTGTTTTTTTAATAACTATTATGACAAAAAAGTCAAATTATCTTTATCAGAAATGACTGTGCATGTATAGCATGTGGCACTCACACACACACACATGAACATGAAGCCAAGCAAACAGACCACAGGGAGAAAGATTTTTACAGACTTAGAAAGAGAAGTCACAATAGATCAATAAAATGTGAACAGAACAAAGATCAAACATGTTTACCACATAAATAACAGCGGATGAACCCCACGGTTTTATTAAAATAAATACTTTCAGATTTGATCTTAAGCAAAATCCAACTTTATATACTGTACAAGAAACTCCTCCAGATAAACTGATTTCTTTATATACTTTATATATATATACTGTACAAGAAACTCCTTTATATATATATACTGTACAAGAAACTCCTCCAGATAAACTGATTTCCGAGTGTTCAAAAGTAAAAGATCATTACAATTTTATTGGCCAAAGAAAAGCAGGAGTTGTGATTTGAATTCCTGACAAGGATGGATTTAGGCACAAATGCATTAAGTGAAGCATATTAATAATAAGAGTACTTTGCAATGCTAAAGAATGTAAAGCCCAGTAAAATTATAACCAAATAACACAAAAAGTGCTCAGCTGTAGATGCAAATAATCAAATGTTGAAAATACCAAATGAACTTTTAATGAAAATATCAAGTGCTGATACAGTATATTTAACATTATACCTTTTTACTTCTTGAATAAATTAGAAGACGTATGAATTGCATTTATCAGCACTTTTTTGGTTGCAAGTAGCAGAAATTCTATTAAGCAAACTTAGGCTTAAAGCGGCAGTTCTTAGAAGACACAAGTAACAGTGACTGGGCTGTAGAGGAAACAAGAACCAAAGCAGATATGCCGCCAGCAGTACTGCCATCTCATCTGTTTTGTTTTCCTTTTCTGCTGAGCAGATTCCTGCATGGGGATCATCGCTGGTGCCAGCCTGACAGTCTCACATCTCCACCGTCACAATGACATTAAGTTGCTCTCTTTAACACACTTTTAAAAATCCTAAAAGAAGTCCAACAGAACTAACTCAATGGCTAAGTCTTACTCAGGTGCCCACCTCCGGGCCAATGAACTATGACCAGGTGAGATTGTGGCCTGCCTTGGTGTAACTTTCCAACCTAAAGCAGTTGCTGTGAACAGAGTAGTGAGAAGCGAGAAGATGGTTCTCTCTGTTTGTCCATTTGATCCCAGTGGCCAGAGCAGGAAGACAACTTCCTAAAAAAGGTAAACATAATTTTGGATGGAATAAACAAGTGTAATGAGAATCTCTAATGTGTATATCTGCCAATATTTATCAGAGCTGAAGACCAAAAATAATTCAAATGTTTAACAAAAATATACATGGTATATTCATTTCATATCACTGACTCAGGGTGCCTATAGAGAGCCCATCATAACATTACAAAAGCATCGCAATAAACAGTTGGTGAAAAAAAAGTCATTATAACTAAAAAATACTAAATCTGTTGTATAGAAAATCATCTTGGAAGATGCATTAAAATCAATAGTTTTCTTTATGTGATTTCTTTTTCCTTTTTATCTATAAAACATGTAATGCTTTAATGACAGAGTAAATAATAAGCTTTTTTATAAAAAAATAATTTTTACCTTTGTCAATTCTTCCTTCCTCCATGTAGTTGAGATAGGCCTAGTCAAGGCCATGAATATGCCTTAGGCAAAGTTTTTCTCATAAGAGTAATGTCATTTAAGAGTAATATTATCATAGTAACTATGAAAGATTAAGGGATACCTTCTTTCTCAAATCTTCTGTAATAATCTTTATGCTGGACCATGATTCTCTATTATGATAATGATTGCAAAATACTTTGTGGAAAATTTCAAAGGGTCAGAGGGCTGGAAGAGGGCAAACAAAATCAGAAAGGTGTGAGATGAATTGAGATTTCTTAAATCCAAAAAATATATATATAAGTAGCTTAAATAAGGAAGTGAGAAATAGAAATTTTTTGATTGGAAAATGGAGATTTAAGTGCAGCGAGAATTGTGTGCAAGTGCTGTGAATTTAAACACATTTCCTAGTATGAAATCTTCTTGTTAAGTGATCACCTGCTGTGACCCATACCATTCATGCTGCTTATTTAATGAGGGAGTTTTGGAAGAGTGTGTGACACCTTTCCAGAATGAACGGCTAAACACAAAAGCGTCTTGTCTAGATATTTAGTGTGTCTATTGAAGAATTATTTCTAATTCTTAAGCTAATTTCTGGAATCATCAGGCATAGAATTTTGCAGCTAGCAATCTGTAGTTCACTTGCATTTTTTTTAAAAAAATCTCCTGACCCAGTTTTGACTTGCCACCAGTCAGGGCAGCAGGGAAGGACATAAGAGATCTCAGATGCAGGATGATGATAACTTGGAGGAAACTCATGAGGCGGCTGGCTTGTTGGGAAAAGATGTGAAGCAAGAGGTTTAAACTATTATCATTTATCCTAACTAGAACTCCAGCAACATAAGACAAATTCTTAAAATTTTTAAAAATAGCACTCATATAGAAGAGAATGACAAAGCAATGTCTGACCCAGAGAAACAACTAAAAAAATTCCAGTCATTCTTTTCTGTATTTTTCTATTAGTAAATATATGTACATAAACACAGCATCTGTCTATCTCTCTATCCATTCCCATGTTTGCCCACATATAATTATGTCTAGATATATGTTGGCATATGTGCATGTTATGTGTTTTTGTATAGAAGTTTTTCATAATAAAAAATTGATCTCCAAGTGCAAAGCTTTTATTTTACATAAAAGAAAAGGAACATTTTTCCATTTCTTTAATCCGAAATACATAGGCAAACACCAAGAGTGTGGAAATAAACCTTCCTACTCATAATTTTCTAGGTATACAACAATAAAAATTAGTCTTCTATCTGACTTTTTGATAAATGTCTTTGGCCTTAACCAGTAAACAAGAATCAATACCTATTTCTGAAGATATTTATTTAAAAATTTGATTAGAAGCAAGTGAAAAAAAAATAGAAGACACCTTTTCATCCACTTTATCCACCCACTGCCCACATTCCCACTGTAAAATCTGTCTTCATTTTTCTTAAAAATTAACCCACATGTTAACTCTCCTGTGAATTTAAGCCCTTACATTTTCACTTACCTCATTTCACTAAGATTTATGCAACCACTATACTTAAACTAAGTGTTTTACAGGCTTATGAACTATTGGCGCATTCAATTTATGGAACAGAGTTATAATTTAGCCTCAAGGTCATCTAAGTTCATTTGGGTATTTTATTTGTGGTCGTCCAATTTTATGTAGGGCATACACACACACACACACACACACACACACACACACACACACACACACACACACTTGCCACCATGAAATAGAAAAAAATTACAGAAACGTTAAAGAAAATTCATAGACAATTAGGCACTGTGACTTTATTGGTCTAAGCTGGCCCAAAGAGAATATTATGACAGTCTCAGAATCTACAAATTGGAATGAGTCCTTCCCAGGATGCTAGGAACACCAGGAGTGACAGTGGTAAAGATGGGGGAAGAAAGAACTTCTGTCTTATTTTCTTATTCCCCAGCTTACTTTTTAAAAATCTAACCAGTTTTAGGTATTGCTAGATGGTATAGGATATGTTATATTTTATTTGCTCTTTGCAGTAGCCATAAAGATAGGCATTATCATTCCTGTTTTTCAGATATAACAATAGAGATAAAGTAACAGGCCCAAAGTCATAGATTCAAATGTGGCCAGAGCAAGGTGCATATGTGGGTTTTGTGGTATTTCATTTCTTGTGGATCTAAACTCTGAGAAAAAGTGCAGACAGGTGGTATCCTCTACTATTTTAGGTCATTTCTTTCTTACCACTTGCATGTTAACTTTCTACATCTTAGGAATATGTTTAAGTTATCAGTTAGTCAATTGTTATTCAAAATCAATGATGCTGAACAAAATTGGGCATCAGTCTTGTATTCAAAATATTTAGAATTAAAACAGGGAGATAAAGCATAGTTACTTAGGCCAGGCACAGTGGTTCATGCTTATGTATCTGTAATCCCAATGTTTTGGGAGTCTAAGGCAGAAGGATCACTTGAGGCTAGAGTTGGAGACAAGCTGGGACAACATAGTGAGACACTATCTCTACAAAACGTTTTTTAAAAAGTAATATAAGCCGGTCTCGGTGGCTCAGCGTGTAATCCCGCGCCTTTGGGAGGCTGAGGGGAGTGAATTGCCTGAGCCCGCGGGTTCGAGACCCGCCTGGGCAGTGAGACCTCATCTCTACAATAAATCAAAAAATCAGCCGGGCGTGGTAGCGCATGCCTGTAATTCCGGCTACTTGGAAGGCTGAGGCGGAAGGATCGCCGGAGCCCAGCAGGTCGAGGCTGCGGTGGCCGGGAGCGGCCACTGCACTCCAGTCTGGGCGACAGAGTGAGACTCCAACTCAAAAAAAAAACAAAAACAAAAAGTAACATAGTAGCACACTTCTACAGTCATAGCTACTAGGGAGGCTGAGGCAGGAGATTCGCTTTGAGTCCAGGAGGTCAAGGCTGCAGTAAGCAAAAATTGCGCCACTGTATTCTAACCCAGACAATGGAGTGAGACCCTGTTAAAATAATAATAATAATGATAATAACTATCAAGTTGAATAATGGTATTAAAATAGTAATTCAAAACATTTTAAAATATCAAAGACATTGGGTTTGTCACTAATTAGTAAATTAACTATACAGGCAATCAATGTTATAGGAATTTATATACAAAAACAAAAGATAGAGTCAACAATTAATATTTCCTCAATCTTTATGCAAATTCAATTCATTCATTCAACAAATATTTTTGAGTACCCACTATGTTCCAGGAATATAATAGCTGGTTTGGTGATAACTATTAATATAAGACAGACCTTGTCTACAAAGAATTTGCAATCTATAAATTGGGCTTTCTGATTTTACAGTATAATATGAAAAGTTCTAAGACTGCAGTCAGAAAATTATGACAATAAAATAGCTATCAATTTCTGTGCACAGATACAGAGTCAGTGATGAGTTAAGGCTCTTTCCATGTAGCAGATAGCTTGCCCTTAGATGAATATTCCTGTGTTATTATATTTCAATGTCTTTGCTCATGTTACTTATTAAGCATGGAATACTTTCTCTTTCTTTCTAATAATCAAAATTCTACATGTCTTAGGCACTGTCAAATATCTCATGGTAGGTAAATTGTTTTAGTCTTTCAGGAAAGCTATTGGTCAACATACTATTTAAAGGCCTAAAGAACGTTTATAAACTTTAATCCACTTTAAGAAATCATAAGGTAATAAACACACATGTGTACAAAAATGTAAGTCATAATAATATACATATGGTAAAAAAATTGAAAATAAATCAAATAAATCATTTTACTTTCTAGTGCCATTTTATGCATGCTTATTTTTGACTTAAGTTAAATTCTAGTTTAAGTCACAGGGGAAGAAATGAAGACAGAAAGAGAAATAATTTAAGTAGTGATGTTCATGCAGCCCAACCCATGGCCCTCTGCTATGGACTGAATGTTTATGTTTCCCCCAAAAGTCCCAGTGTGATGGTACTTGAAGGTGGGGACTTTGGAAGGGGTTAGATTCATAATGGAATCAGGTGTTCTTATAAGAAGAGACAGGAGAGTACCTGTTTGCTTGCTTCCTCCCTTCTTTCTTTTTCCCTCTGTGCCCTCAAATCATCCACAACCCCTGTGAGATAACCAGGAAGATGGCCCTCACCAGAAACCAAATTGACCAGGGTTTGGCTCTAGGACTTCCCAGTGACAAGAACTGTGAGAAATAACATTTCTGTTGTTTATAAGTTATATAATCTAAGGAATCAAGGACGTTTCTAAGGATTTTTGACTGAAGAAATGGAGAATTTTTTTATTTATTTAATTTATTTTTTTTTTTTTTGAGTTGGAGTCTCACTCTGTCGCCCAGACTGGAGTGCAGTGGCCGCTCCCGGCCACCGCAACCTCGACCTGCTGGGCTCTGGCGATCCTTCCGCCTCAGCCTTCCAAGTAGCCGGAATTACAGGCGCGTGCTACCACGCCCAGCTAATTTTTTTTTGATTTATTGTAGAGATGAGGTCTCACTGCCCAGGCGGGTCTTGAACCCGCGGGCTCAGGCAATCCACTCACCTCAGCCTCCCAAAGGCGCGGGATTACAGGCTGAACCACTGAGCCCAGCTAGAAATGGAGAATTTTTAAAAAGCATTCAATAAATTGACAGAGACTGGGGCAGGATGTATCTATATCTATAAATTCAATTTATTAAATGTTATATATTGTTAATATATTTTATGCAATAATCTCTTATTACATACTAGATTTTATTATATTTACTGTTATGATTACTTGCAGTGAATTATAAAATTCTTGGCCACAGAGACTGTGCTTTATTTATATATGTATCCTTTATAATATCTAGATTAACAGAGAGCACATAAGTATTTTTTTCATCCATTTTTTTTTTTACCTCGTATACTTGTTTAGCAGCTGATTTCACCAGGTACTGGGACTATAGCAATAAACAAAATATTAGTAAATTAAAGCTTATATCTTAATGGAAAAAGACCAATACAAACAAATATAGAGGCATAATATATACTATATTAGATGATGGTAAATGTGGTGGAATAGAATGAAGCAGGAAGTTTGTGTGGACAATGGTTAGTATGCAATTTTAAAGCCCATCTCAGGGACACCTTTACTGTTTACCTAGCATTTGAACAGGCCTAAAGGAGATGAGATTATGAATCATACACACTGGGGAGGAGAATGCCAGGTAGACAGACACAGTAGTTGTTACCACTGTTGACAAGAATGACTGCTGTGTTAAGTGGTCACACAAAAGCCAGAGTCCACGGAGCAGGAAGCGAAAGAGAATAGAAGATGAGAGCAGAGATGAAAGGTGAGGAGAAAGAAGTAGGTTGAGATCATAGTAAGCTTAATAGAGCATTTGTAAGTTCTTTGGCTTTTATTCTGAAAGAAAAGAGATGACATTAGAGGGATTTGAGCAGGAATGACATGATCTGGTTTGCACTTTAAAAGATCTCTTGTTTCCTTGTTGAAAATAGATTATGGAGAACAATGGCGGAATCTGGGAAACCAGTTCAGAAGCGACTACAATGATCTAGAGGAGCAATTATTAGAATTGGAACCAAGGTGGCAATAGTTATGAGAGCTTGGTTATGTACTGGTGGTCAGACAAACAAGACATTCTGATGTTTTACTGTGAAGTGTGAGAAGAAGTAAGAAGTCAATTATAAATCAGAGTTTTTGTTAGATTAATTAGAAAAATGATTCAAGGTTTTGGTATATTTTTGGAAAATGAAGTGCCATTTACTGAAACTAAAAACTGAAGAGAGAGCAGGTTTAGGAGTGGGCATAAGACCATCATAGATACATTTTTTAATATGTTAAGTCTAAAATGTCTTTTGACAGCAGAGTGAGGATATTGGGTAAACAACTAGGAATATAGTTTGGGTTTAGATGAGACATCCAAGCAGAACATAAAAATTTGGTTGTTGTAAAATATAGATGGTATTCAAAGCCAAGGAAAAAGGTATAGGTAGAGAAAAAGGAGGTCTGAGGATTGAGTAAGGAGCATTCCAAGGTAAATAGATATAGAAGAATGTGGAATGTCATGGAAAACAAGAGAAGAAAGTTTCAGGAAGAGTGAGTAATCTACCATGCCCAATGTTGTAGTTAGGTTACATAAAAAACCAACCATAAAATGGAGCAATAAGGAGGTCAATGTTGACCTTGAGAAGAGCCATTTAGGTGAAGAGGTAGAGGTAAAAACTATTAAGATGAGTTTAAGAAGGAATAGGAACTTTCTACAAGATAATGGTCCTGTATTCTTCGAAAGTGTCAAGATCATGAAAGACAGACTTCAATTAAAATAGATCAAAGGGATCAAATAAGTACATGCAAAAGGTGAGGTTTTGATTTTGTTTTGTTTTGTTTTGCTATACAGGTCATTAGTAGGACAGCTGGTGAAAATTGAGCCGGGCTCGGTGGCTCAGCCTGTAATCCCACGCCTTTGGGAGGCTGAGGTGAGTGGATTGCCTGAGTCAACGGGTTCGAGACCCGCCTGGGCAGCGAGACCTCATCTCTACAATAAATCAAAAAATCAGCCGGGCATGGTAGCGCGCGTCTGTAATTCTGGCTGCTCAGAAGGCTGAGGCGGAAGGATCGCCGGAGCCCAGCAGGTCGAGGCTGCGGTGGCCGGGAGCGGCCACTGCACTCCAGTCTGGGCGACAGAGTGAGACTCCAACTCAAAAAAAAAAAAAAAAAAAGAAAAGAAAATTGAATAAGGCTATTAGATTAGATCATAATAATTTTATCATTGTCAGCTTGCTTATTTTAATAAGTGCACTGTAGCATAGTAAAAAAGGTCTTTGTTTTTTAGGAAATAGATGTCCAAATGTTTATGACTAAAAAGGCATTATATCAGCAACTTACTCTCAAGTGGTTTAGAGATCGAGAACTAAAGTTGATATGGTAAAATAGTACTATTTAAGAAATCTGGTGAGAATTGTTTGTTCTATTTTTCCAACGTTTTCATAAGTCTGAAATTTTTTCAAAATACAAATAAAATTAAGTTAAAAAGTAAGAATTAGAGAAAGGGAGAAACAGAAGAGAGGAAAAAGGACATTGAGGGAGAAGGAATCAGCAGACTGACCAGGGTACAACTCTTTTTTCCCTTCATAACTTTTCAGCTAGCCTGTTCTCTAATATATTAAACAGTCTTTAAATGTGTTTTTCTCTGGCTAACTCAGTAGACCCTTTTATCCTTTTCTTTTCTTTTTTTTTTTTTAATTTTTTCATTCCCTCTGATTTTAAAGTGCTGTAATACTAGAGTATTAATACTTTAATACTCCAAAGTATTTAGTATATGTTAAAAAATCCAGCATCTCCTGTATTTTCTGAGCAAGCATGATTTCTAAGCAATGTGTTTTACATCTAGACCTTTAAAACTTTCTTAATTTTTGAGTTTATAATTAACTTATTGAGCTTTACTCTTCTTCAATCTACAAGAACCACATATTTTCTATATAATTAGGCCCTTCATTGCTTTTGCATTTTTTCATTAATAAAATCCCTCATCATTCTGCTATTGAGGCTGTTATCAGTGTTACTGAAATCTAAATCCGTGGACAGAGCTCATGAAATGAACGGATCCAGAACCCTGATAACAATCTGTGTGGAGATGGTTCTTAAGTCTGTAGAAAAGCCACTTGTATCTGAGAGTTTATAATTACCACAGTTGCCCTTTTGGGCCCAGAAAATATAGGTATGGTGTTGGAGGGAAACCAGGGTTTGTAATGAGGAAAAAAGATGAAAAAAAACCCAGGAAGTCTCTAAAGGAAGTATCCTTCTAAAAGATTAGGATTGGTCTATTAACTACCACTGACAGTTTCCAAACAGGAGATTGGTTTCAGATCTGAGACATGGGAAGATAATTCTGGTGACAGTGTGAAGAAGGGATTGCAAAAGAAATTTTAGGACAAGGACATCCTCTAGAATTTTAATGCAGAGAACCAGGCGTAGTTCATATGAGAGGAAATAGGATCCTCAGTGGTGAGAGAATGAGAGGGACAGAAGTGAGTGAGCTTGATCCATTAGACTGAACAATAGATGATTGTCCTTCACAATGGAATAAAAATCAAGCTTCATTTCCTTAATTTTCTAATGTCTTTTGCCTGCTGCACACATTAGTATTGCTACCATATTTATATGACAGTGTATGCACATGGACAACAGACGCCCCATACCTGTCTCACTTAGAAGTGATCTTTCATCTCATCTCTTTTGTCATTGGGAAACACCCCCAAGGACTCAGTCACTTAGCATGAAACGTTGTATACTTGAGTTCTCAATCTTCTCAGGCCGGTTTAAGAGGCTTTATTTTTCCACATAACTTCTCCATCTTGGCAGATAGTGTAATTCCAGATGGAAGCCAGAAAGATTCCGTATCTCCTGGTACAGAAGTAGAAAGAGTTTAATCAAAACTGGGTCAAAAATCTCAGCTCTACCATTTACTCAATGAGGTTGGGCTACCTCTTTTAGTTACAGTCTCCTTCCTGTAAAATGGTGTGAGAGGCTTATGGAGGATATTAAATGAGATGATTTGCAAAATGCTCAGCATAATAAGCAGCACACACAAACCACTCCATAAATGTTAGCCAGGTATAATAATAATAAGAGCAGTAGTCATATTTGCATTAACACTGTTAGTACATTTTAGGATCCATAGTGTAGCTATCATATACAATTATAAAATGAAGTTCTATCACTATACCGAGATTGTAAGGAAATAGAAAAGTTGCTAAAAATAACAATAATAGTTAAATCATTTTGTAAATACCAGATGTCTCTTGAGTAAGAATGAATGGTTTAACCCATTAGCAAGAGAGCACATTCTTGTACAAGTAGGGGAAGAAAGACTTTGTTCTACTGGCCTAGATCCCGTGACTAGATCTGATAATTAAACTGATAAAAGACAGATGAATAGAAGAAAAACATACATATTTTATTTGATGTTAGTATTTTTAAATATATACAGAAGCCTTCCTATATAAGAAATGAAAACCCAGGGAAGTAGATAGGCCTGAGAGCTTATATGCATGCCATCTTAATAGAGAATGATAAATTGTGAAGACATAACGGGACAAATTAAAGAGGTGGTAAATTGTAGGAAGTGGCTAAAAAAAATATGGGAGAAACTAATGATCATAAGGGTTATTTTAGTAGGTTTCTTCATATAGATTCATCTCAGTGCCAATTCCCTGCTTCCAATGATAAAAATGTTCTCCCCTTTTTGATACAGAGATGATACTTTACTCATGGGAAATTGTATCCCCTGCTTTTAAGTAGAAATCTGGAGGTCAGAGAATCCATTCTACATCTACTATATCCCCTTCATGCTCAAACTAGATAAAATCAGAAGAAAAACTTAAAGTATAAAATGCTTAAAATTTACTGCAGTTGGGTAGAATTTTCTACTGTTTTGTTATTATTACAGTTAACCATACACTGATGCCAGCCTCACTTTGTGTTTATAAATTCTGTAGTAATAAAGTAACTTATAAGATAGAGATTCATTGACTGGCAAAACCTCAGGTCAAGCCTGGCTCAAAAAGAACCTTTCACAAAGAAGACTTAAAATCCCAAAACACAAAAATACCAGAAACACAGCAGTTCCATTACCTTCCCACTTTAATAACATAGATTCAACCAAAATATATCTTATATGTGAGTCTGTACCTATCTCATCTTTGTGATCTTCAAAATTTAATCTTAAACATGGATGAAAGCATTTTGACATCTTGACACTCCATTCCAAATATCAAACCTCCTAAATGTATATTTCTTTTAAAATTCATGTTACTTTTCTTGCTTTCTATACAAAAGAAATGTAGGGACTCTGTGTGTGTGTGTGTGTGTGTGTGTGTGTGTGTGTGTGTGTGTGTGTGTGTGTGTGTGTTTTAAGAAGGCATTCTAACTCAACTAACTAGAATAAAACAGTAAAGGAATGGAAATGGATGATCTTTCAAAGACATTCTGCTTTAAGAAGCCTGCTTCCAGAGAATGGGGAAGGAAACATAATTTGAAAATCATCTGCCTTTTGAGTTCACTGATGTTTTGATTTTAGACCTCTTTATGATTTTTAAAATTTTAAGTCAACAAATAGGTACAACCACGTTCAAAAAAGTTGAGAAAAAAAGATGATTATTTTCCTTTTAAAGGAATTACTAGAAGTTCTACAGAGATTCAACTTTGACCTTAGTCTTTTTCCTCCCCTTTCCAGATCTTTCTCTTTCATTTCTTTATTTATTTTTAATATTTAATTTTAAGGATGTGGTGTACAATTCAGGGTTAGATATACAAATGTTCATTATGCAGGTACCTCTGTTGATGAGGTGTGCCCCCTTTCCCATGGCAGTTTCCCACTACTGCCTATACCACCCCCCGACTTAGTCTTAACAAGGTCAGGTTCAAGCATAAGTCTTGTTGGTACTGCCAACATCATGTTCCAGTGAAGAGGATTAGATCTACAAACAGAGACTCTACCTGGGAAGAGTTAGACTATAAGAAAAAAATTAATTGAGATTACCTAGGGAAGAAGTTTTTTCTACCTTGAAAATAGTTTAGAGCAGGACATCTATTCTGTAAGCAAGTAATGACAGGATAAAAATCAAGCTGTAGTCTCCCTAAATGCAGGTCAATTTACTGATTATCATGATAGTAGGAGAATGCCCCGATGTGATATATGCAGTCCGACAATTAAGTTCATGAACTCGTCCTAGAGAAAGTATTACACACCTCATTGTTGAATATCACTACAATCACCTTTGAAGTACTCTCCTTGGGAAGCTATGTACCACTGCCAGCACCTAGTCCACCCATCAAGGCAATTTTGGTGTTCTTTTTCTGGATGGTCATCAGAGCAGCCATCATAGTACCCTTGATGTCCTGAATGGCATCAAACGTTTTTCTTGCAATATTTTCTTTATCTTTGGGTAAAGAAAAAAATCATTGTGGGCCAGGTCAGGTGAGTAGGGAGGGTGTTCCAATACAGTTATTTGTACAGTGCTGCCAACCTAAGCACATGGTGGAAGTTCACAAAATTAATTGTCAGACCTCAAGAAATAATGACAACAGCTCTAATGGCCATATCAGAAAAAGAGTTCCAAAATTACTTTGACAGGTGGACTAAGTGCTGATGTCAATACATAGCTTCCTAAGGGAAGTACTTCAAGGGTGACCGTAATGACATTCGGTAATGAGGTATACAATACATTTTCTAGGCTGGTTAGCAAACCTAATTATCAAATTTCATTGATACAGTTCTAACCACAAAGAAAGAGAGTGAATGGAGTAGAGCAATGTCTTTTGGGGAAAAGAAGTTAAAATTCTGAGACTTCAGCAAAATCAGCTGATAAACATAATTAAAAAAAAAATAGTTATTCAAAGTAATAAAGACCACAAACTAAGGACAGGATGCTACACAAAAAAAATTCAGAGAACCATGGAAAGAGATTAAATTATAGGTATTAAATATATAAATTAAATATATGATGGAAAAATCACAAAGCTCAGGCTTGGAAAATAATGGTGAAAAGAAGCTGCCAGAAAGAAGGGTAAAGGTTTATGAGTACTAGAAAAAAACAAGAAAATGGGAGAGGTAAGAATATTGTAAAAATAATTAATTCAAGAGGTTTTTACAGTCAAATAAGAATTCCAGAAAAAAAGTAGGGAAAAAATCATTAAAGGAAGAAATTAGGAAAATTTCCCAGAATTGACTGGCATGTGTTCTAATTGAAAACATACATGAAGTTCCTACACAGTGAATGAATGCTGGTAACAAAGAGATTTTAAAAGCTTTTACAGTAGGAACCAAAATGGAATTCATGTAAAATTTTAAGTATCAGAACAAAGTTAACTTTCACAACAGTAACACTGGAAGCTAGTGATATTATTACTTCAAAATTTTTATTTTGAGAGAAAAATGATTTTAAACTTGGGATTCCAATCTCAGCCAAACCATATCAATACTTTTTACATATGAGCTTTTAAAAAAATAACCAAACAGAAAACTTCCCATGTACTTTCTCTCAGAAAGTTACTGACAGATCTGCTATATCAAAAGTAAGGCATACAAAGGAAAAAACGGAAGTATTTGATTCAAGAAATGAGGTGAATGGATTCAAAGAAGATAACACCAAGCAAAGGTCACTCAGTTCAGCCGGGAACAGTCGCAGAGATCCAGCAGATGTTTCTTCAAACAGAAGAAATATTCTGAGACAATATTTAAACAAATTGTGGGAGAGTCTGTTGCTTTATTGGTGACTATTACATTAAAAACTAAGTTAGAAACATAGGTGTAGTGGCTCAGGTCTATAAACCTAGCACTTTCAGAGGCAAATGTGAGAAGATTGGTTGATCCCAGAAGTTTGAGCCCAGACTAGGTAACATAGTGAGACCTTGTCTCTACACAAAATGAAATAAAATAAAAAGTAACTGGACATGGTGGCACATGCCTGCAGTTCTAGCTACTCAGGAGGCTAAGGCGGATGGAGTGCCCGAGTACAGATGGTCGAAGCTGTGGTGAGCTGTGATCCACGCCAATACACAGCAGTGTGGGTGACAGAATGAGATCTCAACTCAAAAAATAAAATCAAATAAAAAAGCCTCTGTAATTCCAGCATTTGAGGTTTGGAGACCAGCTGGGCAACGAAACATACTGTATTCCATGGCTCAGTTATAAATAATATTTCATAATCAACATTATATAAACACTAATAGTGACCTACTCCCAAATTGTCATACACCTGCATTGAAAAGATAGGAGAATTAGGGGTATTGATATATGGTATTGGGAGCAAAGAGTAGTGAGGGGGAAATAAAAGGTGAAAGATCACTATTTCCCAACCTGAAGTAAGTAGATAGATTTATATCGCTGTATGCAATTGTCACAAACATACCATTTTTGCATAATTTACCAAATTTCTGTACAAAAAAAAACACCATAAAACCTAGGCATTATTGTGTACTTTCTGTCAGAAGTCAGAGAACACCTAAGCTGGGTCCTCTGCTCAGGGTCTCACAGAGCTGCAATCAAGAGATTGATTGTACTGCATTCTCATCTGAAGGCAAGACTCTGGAAGGATTGACTTCTTAGCTCTCAAAATTGTTGACAAAATTCATTTTCGTGCAACTGCAGAACAGAGATTAGGACAGAGATAGACAGAGAGACGTGTTCCTGTCTTTCACTTCCAGACTTTTTTTTTTTTAAAGATTGTTCTGGTTAGGTCAGACTCAAGTAAAAATAATCTCCCTTTTGCATAAAAATAACTGAATAAGAGCTTTAATTACTTCTGCAAAATTCCTTTGTTTTTTCCATGTGATGTAGCATGATCTCAGGAGTGATGCTCCATAAGCCTTTCCAGATTCTATTGGTTAGAAGTAAGTTGCAATTCCTTCCCAAACTACAGCAGAAAGGTGTCACAAAGGTGTGAGCACTAAGGGGCTGGAATCATGAGTGCAATATACCTAACAAATTTGCCTACCACAGCAGGTAATTCTTAAAACTATAATATCCAAAAATAGCAATAAACTTGTGTGTGTTTTAATATGGAGGCACTATCTAAAGAATTAGCTGAAATGCATGGAAGTGGTTGCCACCTTAGAGAAGTACATTGTGCAAGGAAGCGTAATTTTGTAAGTATTTGGCCCCTTAAACTATATGCATAGATCTATTGTTTTATGTTCATTGGATTTTGTTTTTATCAACGAATTGCAATATGGTGCTTGTATAGAAAAATACTTAAATTTTTCTCAAAATAATAAAAAGGAATGAGAACAAAACAAATTGGGCTGGAAAGCAATTTCTGAGAAAAAATCTGGGAGTTTTTATTGATTGTGAACTCAAAATAAGTCAATAAGGATATATTGTTGCTATAAAAATCAGATACAAGTTGAAGCTTCCATTCATAGAAATATGAATAAACAGGAAAATGATCGTCCTATATTATGCTTCACTGAAAATTCCATACTTATAGTTATATTCATTTCTAGGTTCCTAATAAAATTCTATTTTTCTATTACTATATCAGTTATGGTTTATTCTTATTATGTAATCAATACATAGTCTCTATAGAAAACTTTAGAAAATAGAAAAAAAGCAAAGCTCTGCAGTTGCAATACTTCAAAACAAATATAAACATTTTGGTGCTGATCTTTTGACCTTTTTTTCTCTACATATATGCATATGTGTATATGTTGCATGCGTATACTATATATGTGTACTTTGGGTGTAGCTTTTTTAACTTGCTAGAATATTGTGTAATACTTTTGTTTCCAGCCAAGCTAATGAAATAAGAACAAAATAAACTCTCATTTCTGAAACAACTAAAATTCAGACAATATACATAAAACAAAAATTCTGATATTGACAAAAGCCAAGAAGAGACAGTGGTCCATGAGATAGGAAACAAATATGTGAGTCCTATTATTGACTACCATATTGGATGGAGAAAAGCTCAAAGTCATAGTGTAAGGAAGAGGAACAGGCCAAACCTGGCAACTCCTTAAATAGAAGTTATAGTTCTAAGAATCCAGGGAGACCACCCAAGCAGCTATAATTTTGGGGGCTCAGCAATCTAGAGAAAAGCTCTTGGGAAAAGAGAGCTACATATAAAGAGAACTGTGGTGATTTTCAGAAAGGGTGTTCCTAAAATATTCGGTTGAATACTGATTAGTACATGTGTATGAGAAAACTGTCTGAAGGCAGGGAAAGAACAACTTTATAATCAATACATTCTATAACATAAATGAAATGAACAAATTCCTGGAAAGATACCAACTATCAAAGTTTATTAGAAAGGAAGATGACCCAAGTAGTTCATAACTCTTGCATATATTAAAATTTTAGTTAAAAACTGTGGGCCACAGAAAGTTCTAAGACGATATGGCTTTGCTCACAATGATGCTAAACATTTAAGGAAGAAATACTAATATAAACTCTACTAAAATTCCTCTATTACATGAAAAATAGAGGAAAAATTAATATATATCAACTCATTTTATAAGCCAGTATTACCCTAATAAAAAAAGAAAAATACAGACAAATACTTCCTATAAACACAGATACAAAACAACTTTGCAAACTTAGCAAATCATGTACAAAAAAATTTTTAAAGCTAATAATCTTGATGAAGGGCATTCACACGGGAATATATGAGGTTTAACATTAAAAAATAAATCAAGGTAATTTGCCCTACTAACAAATTTTTAAAAAGGAAATCCATATGATAACTCAAGAGATAGAGGGAAAAATATCTATTAACATTATCCACCAATCATTCCTGATTTTAAAAAAAAAAAACTTTCAGCAAACTAGGACTTGGAAATATTTCTTCCTAATAAAGTACCTCTGTGAAAAACCTACAGCTAAGATCATAATTAAAGATGAAAAATTAAATTTTGTCCCCTGAATATCAGAAACAAGACAAGAATTTCTGCTTTCACCATTTCTGTTCAACAGGCTACTGGTGTTTCTAATTAGCAAAATAAAGCAAAAAAAAAAAAAAAATCCAGATTTGGAAAGAATAGGTAATACTGTATTTCTTTAATTTTTTATGAATTAATTGGCAATGTAGAAAGACATTAAATTCACTAAAAGAATCCTCAAAAACCCTACTATAACTAATAAGTGAATTCACTTAGTTTGTAAAACACAAGATTAATATGTTAAAATCAAGACCTATACACTTGTATATACAAATTAAGAGAACTTAAACTCATAAATCAGATGACTATTTTCAGTGTCAATTTTTCCCAAAATAATCTATAGAATCAATGTAATCTCATTTAAAATCTCACTAAGTATTTCTTTTTTTAGGAATTGACAAGCTTATTCTAAAATTTACATGGAAATTCACAAGACCTGGAATAGCCAAAACAAACTTGAAAGAGAACAAAGCTAGAGAATGTACATATGTTACTTCAAAACTTAAGAATCTATATCAGTCAAACCAGGGCCAGGACTGGGTGAGGCAAGCAAGGTACCTAGCACTTGGAGTAACAGAGCATTCACTCACAGGCTACCATCTGTTCAAACCTGAGAGTAAGTGCCTCCTTAAATTTTGTGTCCTAGGCAACCTACCTGTCTCACCCTGATCTTGGCCCTGATCAAGAGTTGTGGTATTGTCACCTAGATCAACAAATAGGTAAAAGCAGTGTGGTCATTGTGTTGAAATACACAAATAGATTAATGGAACAGAAGCACTAGTCCAGTAATACTCCCTCACATATGTGGTTAATTGATTTGCAACAGAGGTAAAAAGAAAACTTAATATATAGACAATATAAATGTGGTCCAAAAGTACATGAAATGATACTCATCATTATTATCTCTCAGGGAAATGCAAGTCACAATGAGATATTCCTTCACACCCACTAGGAAGGACTATAATTTTAAAAAGACTGATAATAACAAAAGTTGATGAAGATGTGGAGAAGTTGGAGTCATCATACACAGCAAGTAGAAATGCAAAATTGTGTGGCCAGTGTGGAAAACAATTCCTAAGTAATTTAAATATGGAAATGTTCAGAGTAGACAAATCAATAGAGCCAGAAAGCGTTTGCACCTATGCCTCAGGGGTTTGGGGGAAGTAGCTAATGGATACGTTTTTTTTGGAGAGAGAGGGGAATAAAAATGTTATAAAATTGATAGTAGGTGTATAGTTTGTTAGGGATTCTATAACAAAGTACATCCACATAGTGGATGGGTTAAACAATGGAAAATTATTGTCTCACAGTTCTGGAGGCTAGAACTCTTAGATCAATGTATCACTAGAGTTGATTCTTTGTAGCATTCTGTGAGGGAAAAATCTGTTCTGGGCCTCTATCCATCTTTTCCTTTGGTCTCTTTATAGCCTCTTCCCACTGTGCATATCTCTGTGACTAAATTTTCCCATTTTATAAAAACACTAGTCATATTGAATTAGTCCCACCTTAATGACCTCACTTTACTTTATTATCTTTATAAGACTCTTTCTGTCTCCAAATAAGGTCTGTTTGAAGTACTAGGGGTTAGGACTTCAATATTTGAATTTGAGGAGGCACAATTTAACCCCAAAAGTTGTGATGGTTGCACAGCTTTGATTATTCTAAAAACCACTGAATTGTACACTTTTAATAGGTAATGTGTATGACTTGTAAATTATATTTTAATATATTTTACATAAAAATAAATTAAACTATAGAATTATTTTTTAATCTACCAGACAATTTTTTAAAAGTCAGAATTTTAACAGACATCTCACTAAAGAAGACATAAGAATTGTAAGAACATGAAAAGCTTTCAAAATCATTATATTAGGGGAATTCAAGTCCAATTAATTATGTGATACCACTGTGAATGAAATAAAATGACTACTTCTAAAAGACTGACATTATGAAGTAACAGCAAAGATGAGCAATTGGAACGCTCATGTATTGCTTATCTGAGTTCAAACTTTTATAGCCACTGTTGAGAAGAATGTACTCAGCTTCATGTAAAATAGAACACACAATTCTATTCCAAGATATATCCCAATTTTGATTAATAAAAATTTTGACCTTTGTCTCTGATTTCAGTGAAGGAGCCTCCAAAGCCTTAGAATTTTCTGGTGGTAGGAGTATCTTCATTATTGATGGTAGTACTTTCATACCACACTTCCTGAGATTATGCTAATGAGCTAACGTATCATAGGCTCCTATATGGTTTCAGGACAGGGTATGGTCATGCTAGAAAGACCAACCACATGATTAGAGCTTAAGGGGTTTAGAGACATGTGATATATGCCCAAACTCCCAGTCTTTACAGATGAAGGGAAACTGAAGATTAAAGTCAATTATGTAACCAATGATTGCATCAAGCATGTTTAATTATTGAAACCTCACTAAAAGTTGTGAACATCTTAAGCTCAGATATCACTTGGACACCCAAAATTACCATCAGTAAGACATATTCAGACACCAGGAAGGTGATGCTTCTTGGTGATACAAAAGGCTC
The DNA here is from genome assembly GCF_000164805.1 of Carlito syrichta. Taxonomy (NCBI): domain Eukaryota; kingdom Metazoa; phylum Chordata; class Mammalia; order Primates; family Tarsiidae; genus Carlito; species Carlito syrichta. The sequence goes on from NW_007253910.1 coordinate 418,454, forward strand.
ATGTTTGAGACTTTCCCAGGCCTTGCTTCATGTGCTTTCTTCTTTTGGCTGGTTCTGATTTGCATACTTTTGCTGATAAAACAGTAATTGTAGGTAAATGCTTTCTTGAGTTCTGTGAGTCATTCTACAGAATTATCCAACCTCAGGGGGTGGTAGAAACCCTGAATTTGTAGCCAGTTCATCAAAAGTGTAGGAGGTCTGGAAACCCTTAGATTTGCTCCAATTGTCTAAAGTGAGGGCAGGCTTGTGGAGAATTGTGCCCTTAATCTGTGACGTTTGACCTTACTCTGGGTAGTGTCAAAATTTCATGGGACCAAAGAAAAATAGAAACATTTCTGCATAAGACTTTACCTGAGTGTTCATAGTAGTTGTATATAAAATGACCCAAAACTAGAAATAGCCTGAATATCCATATACAATGGAAAACTAAATAAATAGTGGTATATCCATTTAATGCAGCATTACTAGGCAGCAAAAAAATCAGTGAATTATTGATACATGGAACAAATAAACAGATTGCAAAGGTTATTATGCCAAATAAAACAAGCCAGACAAAAGATAAATATTTATGATTTTATTTATGTGAATTCTAGTGTCAGAAAACTGATCATTAGTTACTGGGACCTAGAAATAAAGGAAGGGTGTTTATCTGTAAACAGAATTGAGGGAACTTTTTGGAGTGATGGAAATATATTATATCATGAGTCATGTGGTGTGGTCGTTGTGAGACTTTATACACTGTCTTGGCTCCAATATCACACAATATATAATAATAATAGGCCAGGCTCAGTGGCTCCGCCTGTAATCCCGGCACTTTGGGAGGCCGAGGTGAGTGGATTGCCTGAGTCCGAGGGTTGGAGACCCACCCGGGCAACTTGACAAGATCTTGTCTCTACAATAAATAAAAAATTAGCCGGGTGTGGTAACGCATGCCTGTAGTTCTGACTATCTGGAAGCTGAGGCAGAAGGATCACCAGAGCCCAGCCAGTAGAGGCTGCGGTGGCTGGGAGTGTGCCACTGCACTCCATCCTGGGCAACGAAGTGAGACTCCAACTCAAAAAATATTAATAATAATAATAACAATAATAAAAAATACCAGTCATATTCTAGAGTAAACTTTAAATAATAATGTTAAGTTTCTTTATTTCTTTGTTGATGATGACGACGTGTTCTTTGAGTGAAAATTCATCAAATTGTATCCTTATAATATGTCCAAATTTTGGTAAATTTTTTTTTTATTTTATTGAAGTAGTTTATGTTTTTATTTATTTATTTTTCTTTTTAAATTTAATTTATTTATTTCTTATAAAGATGTGGGGTACAATTAAGGGTTAGGTATATAAACACTAATCATGCAGGTACCCTTGTTGATGAGATATGCTCCTCCCTCCCCTAGCAGATTCCCTCAATTGCCAGTCCCCCCCACCCCGACAGTTTTCCACTACTGCCAATCACTTTCTTATAGCATTATAATTGTTCAAGGTCACCTTATGAGTGAGAACATATGGAACTCAGTTCTTTGTTTCTGTGATAAATCACTGAGTATGATCAACTTCAAATCCATCCAAGCTGGTGCAAAGTTGATATATTTGTCCTTCTTTATGGCTGCATAATATTCCATGGTGTATATGTACCACATTTTTTTATCCAGTCTAGCTTCAATGGGCAACAAGGTTGGTTCCATGTTTTTGCTATTGTGAATAGAGCTGCAACAAACATACATGTGCAGGCATCTTTTTTGCAGAAATATTTGAATTTCTCTGGGTATATTCCCAATAGAGGAATTGCTGGGTCATACGGAAGGTCAATTTCTAGTTCTTTCAGAAATTGCCACACTGTCTTTCAAAGAGGTTGTACTAGTCTGTATTCCCACCAGCAGTGTAGAAGCTTTCCTTTTTCTCCATATCCTCGCCAATACCTGTTGTTGTTTATTAATAATGGCCATTCTTACTGGGGCTAGATGGTATCTCAATGTGATTTTGATTTGCATTTCTCTGATGATGAGTGAGGCTGAGCACTTTTTCATGTGTCTGTTGGCTATCTGTATATCTTCTTTTGAGAAGTGTCTATTCATGTCTTTTGTCCACTTTTTAAAGGGGCAGCTTGTTTTTTTTCCTTTCAACGTGTTTGGGTTCCTTGTGGATCCTAGATGTTAGGCCTTTGTCAGATATACAGTTGGCAAATATTTTGGCATATATTTTTTTATTTTGTTGAAGTAGTTTATGTTTTTAAAATGTTATTTTTCTGCCAATAGTGCTTTAGAGTTTTCTTAAGTGTATTTCTAACCATCTTGTGATTTTAATTTTTTTGCTGATTCTATTAAAATAGAATCTTCTTCATTATATTTTTACATTTATATTTGCCATGTGAAAACTACTAAGTTAAAAAACAATAATTCTGTAAATTAATCACCATCCTGAATTGTCTATTTATAATCTTTTCCACTAGATATTTTTAGATTTCCCATATATGGCATCAAATTAATGATAAATAATGATTTTTTTTAAAGTTACTATATCACTCACACCTTTAAGTTCAGTGAAAAGAAGTACTGTCACTATTTTCAGCCATCCCCATGACATTTGTTAAATACAGCATAAGTACAAAATGAAAATAAATAAATAAATATAAGCCATAACAATGACATGATATGACACAAAGGGAGGATCCATAGATTAGTCTACAAATATCTTTTTAAGAATAGCATTAAGGAATAGCATTTTCAATCAAAATACATATTAAAGTGTGTAAACATTTATAGCCTCTCATTCATACTCCCCCAGCACCTTCCACAACTAAATTCCTGATTTAATCTAGTATTTAGTAACTATTATCTTGTTGTTTGTTCCATGAAATTTCTCCCTTCAGTGGTCAAGAAAAACATCAGAAGCTAAAGATTTTGTACACAGAAAGAGTTTGAGAGCTATACCACTCACTACTAAGAAATTCTACTGGGATCATGGGAGAAAAAGAAAAATAAACTACTATAATTTTTCTTTGAATTCCCAGCATTATATATTTCTTATTAAGGAACACTATCCAATTTATTCCATAATTACAATTAATTGGTTAAAAGATAAAATCCACTAGAAACAAGTAAAAATAATGTTAGAAACTGGTCAAGGAGGTTGATGGCCTCTCATTTTGGCAATTATTTTTCTATGTGAGTGCTCAGTCTTATGTATTAACATGAAGGTAGAGAAGAATCAAATTCACATCTATTTTATGACAGGATTACCAGTCCAATAAAATGTAATGGCTATCTTTAAAGTTTTTGATATGAGTCATTCTTGAAAAAAAAATTCTTAAAGCTTATTTTTCAAGCTTATGCCTGAAAGACAGAGCGGAAAACTCACTCTGTCCTCAAAAAATCAAGGAAAGTAGTTTAATAGGCAGAGTACTTGTCATTTGACCAAAAAAAAAAAAAAAAAACCCCTCATATTTCTAACAGAGTCAAGATAGAAAAGATCAATTCAGTCTTTTAAAGAAGCAATGACTCAGAAAACCAGTCACATCAGAACAGGGCCTGCTGTTTAAACTGCTTAGATTTTACAAGGTGCTATTAGGTATACTTAAAGTTGATTGGCCTATAAATTGGGGGGGAAAAAATCCCTGTGGTATTTCAACAAAGGAAGATATTTCTGTGAGTTTTAGAAGGCTCTCTCTTGGAGAGAGAGATGAGGAAAGCACACTTAAGTTCTATTTCTTCTTTCTCCTCTTCTACTTCCAGTTTTAGTTCTCCCTTTAAGTTTATTTTTTCATCTAGGGAAAGGTAATTGGATTTATTATGACTAGTTCTAATTTTTAACACATAAAGCAAAATTCCCTTTTCACTGTGACCACTGTTTAATAGATCTTTTTTTATATGTGAATGAGAATTTTTTTGCAGAAGAGTGTATGACATGTTTCTTCCATTCAAGTTGAATGTTCTGCTCTCCAGGACAAATGGGGTAATGTAAGATTGAAACCAGTCATTAACTCTGAGTGTTTTAGGTGTAGCTATAGCTAAAATGTATATGTACCCCCCAAATAAGAGTTCAAAACAAAGAGATTTTTTTAGAGAAATGGCATAATGTGAGAATTTAAAGTTCAGACTTTGAAATCAGAGGGATCTAGATTTAAATTTCAATTCTACCATTATTAGCTTAAGATTCTTCATTTGCTTAATAAAGATAATACAAACATTAGGTTTGTTGAGAGAAACTGATGAACTAACAAATGTAAAATGCTTAGCATAGTGCTTGGCAAATACGAATTTTAATAAACGCTATTACAATTAAAGCAGACTTTCAGAGGCAATCACTGTTTTCATCTCAACAGAAAAAATTGTCATCTGTCAGAGCTGTCAGGTTCTGCACTCTTTTCAGCAGTTTGCAATTCAGTGACAGGCTTTCTTTTTCACTGGACTTCAGACTCCATTCAATTCTCAACCTGTGCAAGACCACATCCTCTACCAAGATGACTGGGTTTCCACCGGCCTCAGTAACCAGGCACTAAATGCTGCATTTCGCTATCCTTAAGCCTTGATTATTTATTTGGACACCAGCAGTGAAGGTACTTTTCAACAGTTATGTTTGAAAATCAGTTTCACGCTATTCTTTATGCCCCCGACCCAATTACTCTCTTCCAAGTTATTTCCATTTTACTCACTGAAAACTCATATATTTCTATTTTTCTTTTTACAACAATTTATAAATTCCTGAACTCTCATTTATATTTATTGAAAAATATGAATCATGGTTCATAATTTCTCTCCTTCTACATGATGTCATAGGATTTGGAGATAAAAACCATAAGCCAGGAATCTATCATTCTGAGTACTTTCAAGTTCTATCTAGATAACCTATTTGATAAAGTAGCTTTACTATTTCTTGAGCTCTTCCACTCCATCCAACTTCACCCATGCCTGCGAACTAATGCGGATTTTCTCATTCTCTTTTCTTAACATTCTTTCTACTTCACAATGTTGCCTGCCTCCAAGAATAGTGATTGATTAACTAAGTGAAATTAGGCATGTTGAGTTAAACTAGTTCTTTTTCTGGCGTGTTAAACAGTAGCTACTAAACTATAGCCAACTTCTCCCTTCAATCTCAATTTTGTTGGGGTGAGCTATGCGAGACTGCTCTTTTTCTTTCCCTCACACAGTTTTAAAATATGCATTGAAATGACACTACCCAGAGTGCCCTATACAGTGTAGGAAAGACAAGCAATTATTAACCCTTTATACATTTAATGCTTGTGTCTATGTTGCTTTTTCTTTGTGAAAATAGCTTCTTTAGTTTTCAAAGTATCTCATTGTGCAAAAAGTTTAAGCAAAACTCTCATGTTTACCTTCAACAAATTGACGTTGTACTGAGTCATTCTTGGAGATTAAATAAGGTGCTTAGATGAAATTTATAGTCGTTTGTTTTTATTAAAATGTATTTATAGCTTTTACTTTTAGAATCAAAGTTAGAAATATCCTTAAAAGGTCATCTAGAACTGCTCATTGTTCCAAAGTGTGACAAGATGGTGTTCAGAGGTAAAGATCTGTACCAATAGAAGTAGCCTATTTTCCCCCCAAATTTTTTAGTATAAGACTACAAAGAATACTAGTAGAAAGGAAAATACCTAATTTCTATTCTCTGATATAATCTTAATCTTTGTATGAAGAGCACAGAGATGACTTAGTTTCACCACAAGAGTGTTCTCATCATCTCTCTCAAGGGAAGACAGATGTCAGTTGTACACACCCCTGAATTATATAATTTTTGGCTCCTCTTATTAATTAAAACTGAAACATTTATTGACGTAGTATTCTAAAAGAAAATGTCTACACTAGGGAAAAAATTAGCAAATTGGAAATTCCCAACACATTGCAGTATGTTTAAGTGCCTCCGCAGAGACTTATCTGGAATTCGTGTTATTATGATTTGCTTTTATGTTCTTGTTTTCTGTTCATCTCCTATTGATCAACTGACATTTCTCAGTCATTGAAAGGCCTTGCTCAAAGCATGAGCAGAAAACAAATAGCCATTCACCACTCTTCTTGCCTTTTCTACCTAGTAAAAGAAGTTACTTCTTTTATCTTTTTTTTTTTTTGAGAACTTATTTTTTTCTTATTAGCTTTCTACCTAATGTCATGGTTTTTAATCTCTACATAGAAAGGTTTATATAAAGGCTTATTCAGTAGGATAAAGAAGGCAATGAATGCTTACGATTGACTTCTAAGGGTATGAACTCAGGAAAATTGTTGATGTTGTCATATGTGCCATATCCCTGATTCCTTGGTTCCTTGTAAACATTCTTATCATCTTCAATGATCTCTAAAACCTGTTCTTATACAACATTATATGTATTTTCCAATACATTTGGTTTGTTTTATGGCTATTGAAATACTCCGTGTTAATAAGAGCAATAAAAGTCAAATGTGTGACTTTTCTTATGGTCTATTAATAGTGAAACAAGAAGTTACCACCACAGTTTTAATTGTTTACAGTTACAAATTGCATGTCCTGCATTTTACTTAGGCAGTTAACATTTGTCAAAAATACTAAAGTCCCTGTTACAGTGAATCTTTATCTTTGAATATATATAAGAAGAAATAAAACATTCAGTGAAAACGCATATGAGGATAACACCTGGTTATTTTTCTGCACTGTTGATATCCTCCTGTAGCACCCAAGAAGGTAAGGTAGCCTATCAGGACTTGGTTTCCCTGTAGGTGATTCAGGAAGAAAAAATTCTCTCAGTTGTAAAGGGATAAAATGACAATTGATAGAAAATATATTAAAATCATGCCTCACAGTAATTGAGCAGAATGTGCTTACTTTTCTTCTCTTTTAGTTCAGATTTATTTTAAAGAGAAATTGATCAAACTGGGAATCATGTCATGAAAAATAATTAAGTAAAAAATAATAGTAATGGCTACTATTAATTCATCATGTTACCTCCAGTGTATCACTGCACTGGCATTCCCACCAGATGGCAATGTTAAGACTAATGTTGTTTGATGTATTATAGATATGCATCTATATTGGAGAAATGATTGTTGAACAAACTTGAGGAATTTGTTAATAAAATTCATTTTATTTTCTCTCTTTGTTGAATGGATACATATTTATATCATTTTAAAAACTAAGTTTTGCGTTAACTTCAAGGAAAGTAATGGTTATTATACAAAGGAAACCACTTAGTAATATCATTGTCACTGGTAGCAAAAGGCCTCTTTTGAAGTAACTAAGTCTTGAAAGCATTATGAAGGGCTTAATATAAAATAAGATTTATGCAAGTCCTATAACGCATAATAAAATCAAAACACATGGATTAATTAGAGATTGCTTATTAAGAATAGCAGGGACAAGAAAATGTGAAAGATTCTCTGGAAGAACTATGTTTCCACGACTTCCTTGAATACTATTAGGGAGAATGCAAGGAAAACGGGGACTTTTGCTACCCAAAGTTCATTTTTCTGGCCAGCAGAAGAGTTGCCCCTCAAAAGATTATTACTTCTTTTTTGTTTCTTAGTAAGCAGCTTCTCCCAAAATAAGATTAAGATATACACCAGTACTTCTCAAAGGGCAGGTCTGCAGACTAGTGTTGGCACACAAATTATGTGTTACAAGTCAACGACCAAGTCAGTTATAAATTTAGAACAAGCATTCATGGCAATTTGGCAATGTAATTTTGTCTTTTGAATCTCAGAATGAAAAAAAAAGGAGATTTCTAGTTTGTATTTCTTTTTAATCACATGTTTCTAGTAACTAATTTTTAATGTATTTTACAAAAACATGAATCCAAAATGGATTGTAAGGCATGGGAAAGAACTAGCCCTTCACCACAGATGATTTTAAAAACACTGACTTACACCTTACATTGATATCTTTAGAATGGTTACAGATTTTTTTCTTTACATAGTTATGCCTATAAAGCAGGAGTTCTTTCTCTTAGCTGCCACCACATTTTCTTTCCTTTGATCCAATATTATTAAACCGAAAAGCAGTGAGATGATGTTTTATGCCGAAGTCGCAGCGCTGACAATGAGATTGTGTATGTATTAACCTATGTCATTTTCATTTCCTAGTCCCTGAGAATCAAGCTTCCTCAGTGTTAAGAGTGGACTGAGGTCACATTGATTGAAATATAATGTGATATACCTGAGATGTAACCATCTAGAAACATTTATTGAGCCTCTACTCAATATTGCACAGTGTCTCAGTCTTCAGAAAACTTGAAACCCCCATTTGAAACAAACGTAAATCCACTGGAAACAATTTTTAAACGATAGAGATGCCACAGCTAAGTGCTAACGTTTGTGTTGCCAACTCTAAGTGGAAAAGGGCTATGGGAGAGGGGAAACCAGGTAATAACCACTACTTCACACAAATGTGAGTTCATGATATGATATCCAGTCTGGTGACAAGCACGTGACAGAGGCTCAATACTTTTTTCTGTTTCGTTTGTTTTAAAATAGGGTTTGCTTTTTTTTTTTTTAAAGGTACTTTTTGAAAGAATAATTAGAATTCATATGAAGAAAAAAACATGGAAAACCTGCATCAAATATTTGCATTTGTAAAGGTGTTCCTTAGTGATTACTATAAGAATTCATCCAAAGAAAGAGGAGCAAAGCTGGAATGAAGGTAAAGTTCCACAGATGATAATTTGTTTACTGTAATCTATTACCTCGGATCCCCAATAAAAAATCCACAACCAACTCTATGATTAAACCACTACAAGCTGATTTCAATATTCCTCTCTCTTTGTAAAAAAACTATTTAGTTTGTGACATAGAATAAGATACAGCAATAATTCTTATTCTCCTTGAATAAGAAAGGGTAATGATTGCTTTTTTCAAAAATAAAACTACTGATGTAAGTGATGACACAAGTAACCTAATCACTTGTTTCCTTCCAGTTAGTTTAACCAAAGTGGAAACTGAAATAAAGCACAAATAGTAATCATTATTTCCTGTCTTTCAGCTTTTCCCCAGCCTCTGTAAGTCAGCAGAGTTCTAAGGCTTTCTAAACTTTCATCTTTTTTCCTCGCTTTGTAACTTGAGCTTGATTGCTCCTTCTCTGCTATAGAAGAAGTATTCTGTAATCTTTAAAAAATAATTGTGAAAGTCTCGTTTTATTTTAAAATGATGTGTATAATGAAAAAAATCAAGAGGTCTATTTTATGTCCATTTCTCTTTCCTTTTCATTTTCTTTCTCTGGCAGAGATCATATCTTTGTATCTGAACTTATTTTCCACAACCTGGCCAGGAATTGGCTCTATAGAAAAGTTTCCTTTAAAAGCTGTCAGGAGTTTCCCCTACAAATATATGCTTGTAATTGGATCTCTCTGCAGTAGTAATAGTGAATCCAGATGGCTGCTTCTAGAGGAAGCAAGAATTTCCGGCTCCAAAATGGTGTGGTAACAGAGCCCCCCCCCCACCAACTGTTCTTAAGAGAGAACTGTATGCTTTGAACTTCCTGATTGATCAGACATTACAAGAAGAGTTTGGGTTTTTTCACTGGTTACTTTTGAGAGAACTGTAGTCACTGCTCTTGTTGCTGCAGACACCTCTGTGATAAAAACATGAACCACCACAGTTAACAACCAATGACTGTTCACTGTCAGTCTTTTGTGCATCTATAACAGGATATAAATAACATTCATGAAGTTCAAGTCCTGAAGTTAAATGCATGATATTCTAGAGGCTGTTAGATAAAGTTATTGAATACATAAACACACTATCAGCAAATAAAATATAAGATGGAGATTAAAGCTCTGGCATAAATTTGATATCAGTTTTTGTTGCATCCTAAACTATTGCACAGAAAACACCTTTCTCAAAGAGGATCTCGTTAAGTCTTACAAAAAGGTTGCAAGATTAAAGAAGCAAATGTTATACACCTATTTTGTAGATGATGGTACTGAGGCTGAGGAGTTAGGTGATGGAACCAGGGACTGAATGTACATCTGAATATCTCATATCCTTTCCTTTCCTTTTTTTTTTTTTTGTTTTTTTTGTTTTAGATAGAGTCTGTGTTGCCTAGATTGGAGTGCACTGACATGATCATAGCTCACTGTGGCCTCAAACTCCTGGAGTCAAGCAATTCTCCTGCCTTTGCCTCCCAAGTAGCTAGGACTACAGGTGCACACCACCAAGCCTGAATATTTATTTATTTTTTCAATTTGTATAGATGGATTCTCAGTATGTTGCCCAGGCTGGTCTTGAACTCCAGGCCAGTCTTAAATTCCTGCCTCAGACCCCCAAAGTGCTAAGATTCAGGCATGAGCCACCATGTCTGGCCTTTCATAGCCTTACTCCAGAGCTCCTTCCTTAACACCGGGCTGCCTTACTACATCAGAATCAGGGGAGGTATGAGCAGTTAAAAGAAAAGGCCTGGTAAGCAATAATGATAGAACAAAAACAATAATAAAATCACAGGTAGTTCTTTTTGCATTAAATGTTAGGATCTGTAACTTCCAATTCTCTCCTGAAGCCCTATTCATAAAACCCACCATCTTTTACTGTTTATGACCATCTTAATTTGGCTCCCACAAAAGCAGCCTCTTAACCAAGATTTTGAGTACAAATGGTTTATTTGAGATACATACAGTGAAAGAGTACAGAAGTGAAACAGGGAAGAGATGAGGACCAACAAAGACTATACCAACGAATGGGATTACTCATTATCCATATGAAGTTCTGTACTAGAGAGCCCTCTGAGACAGTGTATAAAACAAAACAGAGTTTTCTCACTAAAGAGAGAGGAAGCCAGACTGTTATATATCAACCCTTGTTTCTGGCCCTACTCCACTTTGAATGGACCAAACAGGCTCAAAGGATAGAGGAAGTTTTATACAAAGAGAGACTCAGAAAGCCATAGTGGATAGGAAAACACTAGAGAGATAAGGGAATATAAACAGGGTACCAACAGCCTTTGCTAAAATTACCTGGAAAGGAGTTGACACTAAAGGGTACTTTGGTGACTGTGTAATATAGTAAAACAGTGAGGCAGAGGGGTTGATTTTTTATCTTTGCTTAAATATCAGTGATCAGAATTTGTTTTGTGTATGTGTGTGAGAGAGAGAGAGAGGGAGGGAGGGAGGAAAGGGGGAGGGGAGGGAGGGAAGGGGAGAGAGAGAGAGAGAAAGGAAGAAAAGAAGAAAGGAAGAAAGAAAGAAAGATTAATTATTAATTGTACATGTCAACTTGACTAGGCTAGGAGATGCCCAGATATCTGGTGAAACATTACTTCTAGGTGCATCTGTAAGAGTGTTTTCCTGAGATTAGCAGTTGATTCAGTAAACTGAGTAAAGAAAATCACTCACCCATGCAGGTGTGCATCATTCAATTTTTTGAGTATGCCAGTAGAACTAAAAGATGCAGCAAGGGTTAATTTCCTCTCTCTGCTTGAGCTAGGGCATCCAGCTTCTCCTACACTGAGACTTCAGTGCTTCTGTTTCTGGGAATTCATACTTGGATTGGGACTTACACCATCGACTGTCCTGGTTCTCAGGCCTTTGAGCTTGGACTAGAAGGAGATCTTGTTTTTTCTGGTCCCCAGCTTCCAGAGAGCAAATCATTAGCCTTCTTAACCTGCACAGTTAAGTAAGCTTGTCCTTTTTTTTTTTTTTTTTTTTTTTTTTTTTTGAGTTGGAGTCTCACTCTGTCTCCCAAACTGGAGTGCAGTGGCCGCTCCCAGCCACCGCAGCCTCGACCTGCTGGGCTCCGGCGATCCTTCCTCCTCAGCCTTCCAAGTAGCCGGAATTACAGGCATGCGCTAACACGCCGGCTGATTTTTTGTAGAGATGAGGTCTCGCTGCCCAGGCGGGTCTCGAACCCGCGGGCTCAGGCAATACTCACCTCAGCCTCCCAAAGGCGCGGGATTACAGGCTGAGCCACCGAGCCCAGCTTGCCTGTCCTTTCTAATAAATCTCTTTCTATCTATCTGTATATATTCCATTGGTTTTTTGGGCTTTTTTCTTTGAAGAACTCCAACTAATGCAGCATGCATTTGCATGTGTTGTGTGTGTGTGCTTGTGTTTGTATTTGCACACATTTATGGTATATGGATTTCTGAATACATAAATGTGCATATGTTTCTCTCAGTGTGTATATTACTTCTTTCTGTCAGCTTTTATTCTATCACATCTTTTCAGTGAGAATTTCTTTAATGGACCAAAATTTCATTTATGAGAGGTCAAATTCTTATTTTATGACCTCAAGTGAAAATGTTCTAAAAAATTATTTATGACTCTAGTAAAAAACTGGAAAAATTGCATGAATGAACAGTTCTTACAAAAGTAACATAAATTAATAACAAACATGAAAAATGTTAATTTTACCCTTAATCAAAAACACAAATGTTATCAAAAATGTTTATTCTACTGAAATATAGAGTGATTAAAAATATATTCACAAGAGCATTTTTGATATCAGAGAATTTTTATGTCTAAAGTTGAATTATTAAGACAGATTCCATATTATATACATAAATTTATATATGCCTGGAAGTGGTTACACTTGAGTAAAGGTTGTTTTAATTTTACTTGTCTATTTATTTTCCACATTTTTTACAATGGAAATGTGTTACTTTTATACTCAGAAAAACTTTTTTATCAAAATTATTATATGGCTTATAAATATATCTCAATCCTCCTTGTATCATCTCTAATCATTTCACTTTCCAGAAAATTTTTACCAAAACCTTTCATAAATTTACATATGTTTCTAATCCATATCTTCTATTTGAGTAACATCATTTTAACAAGTTCTACTTCTGGGATTTGGCAAGTAATTCTATATTTATTATGTTTGTTCTGCCCTATTTATGAACTTTTACTTTTCCAGGCAAAACATTGCAATTACTCAGCATTCCTTCTGCAGAAAATTGTTTTCTTTGCTATTGGATTTTTCTATAACTTTAAATCATTTTTGTAAATATAAAATCACAAGTAAATACAGAATTACAGGCTTAGGCTCTCTAAAACTTTATAAAAATAATTGTGCTTTACTTATGTTGTCAATTATTTACTTTTTTCTCTCCAAGCTAGAATGAACTAGAATGTAGTTTTTTTATTATCTTTTTCGTAAATCAAAAATGTCTTAATTTGCTAAAACTATACTTAATAAAATGAGGAAAGGCAGTGTAGTAGGATGTCAAGTGCAATGGACTTGACAGTCAAGAACTCAGTTTCTAGCAGAAGCTGCATTAACTCAAATGAATGGGATCAGTGGATATCTAATTGCTTACCTCTTAGTGCAATGCTATACAATGCACTCAAAGCAAGTGTTTTCCTAGGTGGATCTAACTTAGGACATCCAGGAGACAAAGTAGAATTTTCCATAAATTATGTAGGTTACATAGTCATATGTACTGACTATGACTATGTATATGTTGGTCATATCAACTTTTAAAATGTTTAGAACTCATGAAATATATAAATGCTGCTATACTGGACAGGTCATGACCATAAGTACTCAACACATCCTCAGATTCATTCTTGTAAAAGCAACTTCAGGTCATTCTTTCAATAGGTCTCCATGTTTTAAACAATGTGATACTGTTACTGTGGTCTCTACTAAATGCAGTTAGACTAATGCCAAAGGTATAAGTAGATATTTTTAGATGCTTGTACTATTACTACAAAGATAAGATTAACTGGGCAAAGCACTTTTTCTCTTACAGCATTAGAATTAAATACACGCATAAACATATACCGCCATAGGTGCAGGCATATGGATATCATAGAAATGGAAAGATACTTAAGAAAAGGATATGCAGTTGCTATGAGGCAGTAAAGCCATGATTAAGCAGAAGTAGCAAGATAGAAGGAAAGTAGATACAAACAAAGAGCAAAGCAGAGACAGAAAAAAACTAAGTGTCCAGACAGGCTTCACTTTATAGTGGCATTTGGCCAGTATAGATGTATAGGAGGTATAGACATACAGGAAGTATCCTCTAGTTATCAAATAAGCCAACTCATATCATCAGAGACAACTTGAGAGAATAGATTTTGCTTGCAATCAGAGCACTAAACTAATTTAATCTTAGAGTTATGTAACTATTATGATAAATGGGCAGAAAATAAGCCACAAGAGTTTCATAATATGGATAAAGATACATATGTTAATGGGATTTGCTTTTATTTAAAATAAACATATACCCTCACTAACATTCAACAAAAGTCCATTTTAATACTGATAAATATTAGACTGCACTTATTTTTAGACTTGGAGACAGAAATTCGGGGACCCATAAGATGGAAAAGACCCTTGATTAAATTATTGAGTTTTTGCTTCTATATCTACAATTCTTTCATCAAAAAGAAATATAATATATACACATTTTTTCATGTGTATATATATTTGTGTACACACACGTTTTTAGTTTATATATGTTCACTATATAATTAGTCTGATGCATAAGTTAATAGCATTTTCTTTTGGCTTGGCAACTCTGCGGTGTTGGGAGTTTATCATTTGTTAATCATTTGGAGTGACAACATTGTGCTTGTGAATAAACCTTGCATTACAAAGATTTCAAGAAAGCTGGTGCTATTTGTGGCCTAAAGAAGATGGAGTGTCAAGTGAAAAAAAACGAACACTTCCAACTCATTCTTCTGTTTGAGTTTTACAGAGGAATAAATTCAGTGGAAACATTTGTGCCATGTATAAGGAGAATGCCACTGGGGAAAGCACTGCAAGAAAATGATTTTGTCATTTCAAAGAGGGTCACTTTAACCTGAGTGATTTTCCATGTTCAGGAAGCCCATCAGGCTTTGATGAAGACTGTTTAAACACTAATCCATGTTAAATCCACATCAGTCAACCTGAGAATTAGCAGATGTGATAAACTGTGACCAGTCGACCATGGTGCAACATTTGCATTTCATGGACGAACCAAAAACACAACAAACTTATGCATCAACCCAATATATATATATATAGCTTAATATTTCTTTTTTTTTTTACAAGTAAAACACTGACAATGAGAGAAACACCAAACAGAATGTTTTCATCCTGACTTTTTAATTCCATGCTGTAAAAAGCAATAGTATTGATACTGACATATTGAGTAGTTTATAATGTACTTTCACATGTACAGATGCACATATATGAAGTCAGTTTGAGGTCTTCAAGAAAGGAACTTTACATATTAATGACTGCTTTGATTTTTGAGATATGATATGCACCAAAGAGGATGTAATGACGGCCTTTTTTATTTTCAGGGTGCCTTTAACACTGTAGAAATAATTTCATTTTTTCTTCACAAATGTTATGAAATACAGGATATTTCTGGTTTAAAATTAGGGAGTGCTGTGAGGTCACTGAAGGGAAAAAAAAAAGGTGGAAGAACCAGGAATAAAATCACCTAGTGTCTCATACTTCTCTTTCTTTCTTCCTTTATATCTACTAATGTGACTTTTTCCTATTCTTCAGGATAACCACTGGTTTTTCTGCAAGAAAAATGAATGCAGACTGAGAGATGATTGCTCTAATTGTGGCACTTTATTATGATTTAATGAAAAATAGCATTTTTCTTCGTGTAACAGGAATGATTACAGTGATAAAATACTCCATAGGTGTTGATTTAGAAAATGTTTTTGACTGATCTTTATAAAGTGTTGTTTCTAATGTTGACTCATAATCATACATAAAAGAAGCTGTGATTTATCCCACATTCTAATACAATTATCTCTAAAATTAATATTAAAGATAAAGGAGAAAACTAATATTAATTGCATTCCTAATTTATTCCAGATAATTTCTCAAATAATATCTCATTTATCTGCTCATTCATGATATGACAGATGTCCCTTTTTTCTCATCCTCTAAGTTCACACGGTAGAGATTAAGTGGGTCTCACCAGACAAAGACAAAACAATCATACAAATAAGAGGTTTGTCAGGCCTCTTTCCACAGGAATATTCATAGCAATAAAATATATTTCTATAAACAGAGAAAATAGAATAAATGGATAATTTTAACTGATAAATGTCCCAGGCCTACTTTGTGAACATATTATCATATAAAAAAATTCGAATGAGGCTTTGATGATTGCACTGTTTGGGACATTGTTTGGAATATCTGCCAGGTTTGTCAAAATGATCATTATTAAAAAGTGTAAAAACAGTAGATGTTGGCGTGGATGCAGAGAAAAGGGAACGCTTATACATTATTGGTGGGGATGTAAAGTAGCATAACTTCCATAGAAATCAGTACAGAGATTTTTCAAAGAACTAAAAGTAGATCTATCATTCAATCTAGCAATCCCACTACTGGGTATCTACCCAAAGGAAAAGAAGTCATTATATCAAAAAGACAACTGCATTCAAATGTTTATCATAACACAATTCATAATCTCAAAGACATAAAATCAATGTACGTGCCTATCAATTGATATATGGATAAAGAAAATGTGGGACACATATAGAATATTACTCTAAAAAGAATAAAACAGTGTCTTTGGCGGCAGTTCAGATGCAACTAGAGGCCATTATCCTAAGTGAGGTAACTCAGGAATGGAAAACAAATATCTCATGCTATCACTTAAGTGCAAGCTAAGCTAAGGGTATGCAGGGGCATACAAAGTTGTATAATGGACATTGGCGATTCAGAAGAGGATAAAGAGGGGGCGAGGGTTGAAAAATTACCTGCTGGGTACAATGTACACTATTCAGGTAACAAGTACATCAAAAGCACAGACTTCACCACTGTACAATTCATCCATGTAACCCAAAACCACTTGTATCCCTAAAGCTATTCAAATTTTTAAAAATAAAATAAATAAATAAAAATATCTCTTTAATAGATTAAAGTAATCAATCAGACTATTCTTTTTTTCACTCTGACTATAACGTATGCATTTTTTGAGTCATTGACTGGACATCATAGGCCTATATGAATATCTTTGCATTAGATCATTAAATTTACGCCATTCCACTTGGCAGGCTCTTCCTTACCATTCACTCAAGACACAGCCCATGAACTAGTAGCCTTTGCAAATGTAAGGAAAACACACTTGTCATAAACTTTATTCTAAATCAGAGTAGGTGCTTTTATTTATGATCTCGAGCAAAAACAAGTTTTGCATGTTTTAATATGAATTCTGTAGCATTTAGTCAATTTTTTAATAATTGTTTTCATTAACAAATTAGTTTGAACAAACATTGTGCTGTCAAAGAGTTCTTCGTTTTTATTTATTTTTTGTCGACTTGTGTGTTGTACTTTTAAACAGCTATTTATAGAACAATGGGGAATAATCAAATCAAAGCCAGAAGTTGAGCCTTCGGATGCCTTTAATTTCCTCTGTTTCCCAATTGAAACATGATGTTTTCAGGGAGCAGCCAAGAAAGACACATGTTCATTTGAGTAGCTCACTTGGAAACTGATCTTAAGAAAAGACTGATAATGTGCAAAAGAGTATAGAAATATATATGCAGTTGACCTTGAATAACACAGGTTTGGACTGTGCTGGTGCACTTACACACAGATTTTTTAAAATAATTACAGTCAGCTCTCTGAATTGGCAGGTCCTGCATCAGCAACCAAACACAGATCCAAAATACAGTATTCTGGGGATAGGAAATCTGGAGATATGGAAGGCTGACTTTTCCATCATGAGTTAGTTCCAGAATGGGGTCAGTTGCAAAACATGAGTATCCACAGATCTTAGTATCCACAGGCAGTCTTGGAACCAGTCCCCAGTGGACATCGAAGAATGGCTATAATGCCAGCAAATGAGATTCTCAGTTTCCTGTCTTCTCTTTGGCTTTTCTTCCCAGTATCTCTTTGAGTTGAGCTATTTGTATTAACAATTCAATATGTCAGGTGTGCACATCCATTGAATCTGCCATATTAGAATACGCAAGGAAACAAAGTGTTTAAAATAAGCACTGTAGTGTTCTCTAAGGTTGGTTCTTTCAATGACATTTAGTTATTGAGCACTTGAAGATCTGGATTACCTAAAAATACATTCTGAGAATTCTCAAAAAATTTGTGATAGCTTTTCAAGATTCCTGGATAACTGTGAGACTCACTTAGTTCCTAAGCAAAACATAATCAACAAATCTCTCCCCTCTTCCCTCCTTCCTTTCTTTTTCTTTCTTTTGTTTTTCTTATTTTCTATTATTTGGATCAATTTTTAACAAAACTTATTTACATGTTTGACAGTATAAATAAATTTTAAAGAACAAAAAAAGGATTGAAGTAAAAATTCTCCCTTACAATTCTGTTTCCCTATCTGATAGTTCTCAGCCTCTGTTGTCATTCTGCAATTTTTATCATTTTTCCTTGTATTTCTTTCTTTTCTTTTCTTTTTTTTTTGAGTTGGAGTCTTACTCTGTCTCCCAGGCTGGAGTGCAGCAGCAAACTCATGGCCACTCCAGCGTAGACCTGCTGGGCTCCAGCAATCCTTCCACCTCAGCCTTCCAAGTAGCCAGAACCACAGGCGAACACTACCACGCCCGACTAATTTTTGATTTATTGTAGAGAAGGTCTCACCAAGTTGCCCGAGCTGATCTCAAACCTGTAGGCTCAGGCAATCCATTTGTCTCAGCCTCCCAAAATGCTGGGATTATAGGCTGAGCCACCAAACCCAGTCATTGAGCACTGTCTATGTGGTAGGTACTGTCAAAGACACTGAGGATGCAATGGTGAGTAACAACAGAGACTGTCCCTCTATCATAGACTTTACAACCTAGAAAAAATGAAAATCATAAAGTATTTATACAAATAAATGAAAACTTCAAATGAGACAAGTGAAACAAAGGAGAGGTATTGAAAGGCCCCAGCCAGCCACAATGAGGAACCCACCCCCTCCAAAGGCTAAGCCTAGGCGTGGCCCCCACCTAAAATGGCACTCCCGCTAAGAAGGCGCCTGGACAAACTAACATAGAGAGTCAGACAAGGCTTCAGCGCCCCCCACTTCGTGGAGAGGTGCGAGACTGGCAGGATTCGTTTTAGAGCGGGTTACGGGAGGACTACAAGGGGGGAGGGGTGGATAGAGGCTAGGAACAGCGGGAGTAGGTGAGGCTTGGAGCGGCTGAGGTTGAGGGGGGGTTGTTGATACGGAGGGGGCTCATCTGCCGGGTCAAAGTCAGAGTTGGGAGAGGTGGCTGAAGAGGAGGGGGTTTTAGCCAAGAGGAGGTGAGAGGGTCTACAAGAGAGACAGAGGCGGGGAAGTTCTGGGAGAAGGGAGAAAGATTGGACGTAGGGAATCTCTGCCCATTTTTCTGAACGCTCGCAGAAGTTATAGAGATCCCGAATAATGTCGGGATTTAGGGACCCATGTGGGGGCCACTTACTTTGGTTATCTAAAGGATAGGTAGGCCAATTTTGGGTGCTGAGGCAGATTAGATGCTTAGGCTTAATATCGGAAGTGAGGGAGAGTGTAGAGAAATTATTTAAGAGGCACTTGAGGGGGATGTCGGCCAGAAGAGATGACATAAAGCCTGTCATCACAGGTTGTTATTGTAGACCCGGATTCTTCTGGAGAATAGAGGAGGTAAAAGGCAACCCAGTACCGGGATTTTTGACAAGAAAGTTACTAAAACCAGAGGGAGGGAAGGCTTGAAATCTCTAGCAGCCAAGGGAAAACCGATAGGGGTCTGCTGTGGTCATAAAGACCTAGGCGGGGTGTGGCCCCC
>NW_007253910.1:438096-444420 GCF_000164805.1 Carlito syrichta
TCCCCTGGACAAGCGATCACTGAGGAACAGGAAAGTTACAATAAAGCCTGTCAGGTCGTTATTGTAGACCTGGACTCTCTTGGAGAATCAAGGGGGTTAAGGGCAACCCAGTACCGGGATTTTTGCCAAGAAAGTTACCCAAAACTGGACAGAGGGAAGGCTTGAAATCTCTAGCGGCCGAGGGAAAACCAATAGGGGTTCGCTGTGGTCATATAGACCTAGGCAGGGCGTGGTCCCCCCCTCGCCTGGGGCCGAAGGAGCTACCGGACGATCAATGGTCAGTTTTCTCCAATTATCCCAGGCAAGTTTTTAGGTTTTCAGTATGGGGACACTTACCAATCCAAAGGCCGGTAGTGAATGTAGCATCAGAGTTCAGGAGAATGGGCGAAGGCCTTAAGGCATGAGTCCCACCGACACCGGGACGGGGTCCTGCCTTGGGGCAAGAGAATCCCAGTCTGAGTCACGGCACCAATGAAAGACGGTGGCCACAGTGAGACTCAACACCCGTTAAGGCCAAGAGATTTAATGGGACAAGCGTGGTGGCTACAGAACCTGCGAATCAGGCTGCAGCCTGGAGGCAGGGGTGTGGCAGGTTTTATTGAAATTTAAAGCGACCTGTCGGTTACCTATTGGTCGGCAGGTGAGGCCTTTTTGGGATTGGCAGGGGCTTTCACGTGCGCGGGAATGGTGGTCTTTGTTGTGGAAGAAGAACCCCGAAAGCCTTGTCTGAGCCTCCATGTTAGTTGGTCCGGGCACCTCTTGTCCGTTTCACGCTCCACCTTCACTCCTTCTGTTAAAGTTTCTATCGTGCAGCACGTAAAAAATCAGGAACAACAACTCGAAGAGGCCATTCAGCCCTTACCCCCTTCCTCAGAAGACCACCTCTTTTCACGGGCCTCTCAACACCTTCCCTCTTGGCTCACCATCCTGGAACACACTCTACGTTTCCTAAATCAAACATTCCCTGACCTCCCTTCTTCACAATGCTTCCTCTGTGCCTCTTTACAGCGACCCTTACTAGCAGCCGTTCCCCTTCCAGCTTTTCCCAACTACACTCTCAACATGTCCGCCTATGGGGAAATTACAGTCAAACCTCATGTACCCCTCTGGGAAATAGCCTAATTCCTCCTACCTCTATATCAACTCGCCACGTGCCTCCTATAACAACACTCTTTGTTCGGCCTACACAAACCTCACAGAGGCCCACTTCCTGCCGCCTGGCCTATTTTTGTGGTGCAATGGTACCCTCCTCTCCCGAGCTTCAAACCTAACTCATCCTTGCATAATTGTCACGTTGGTCCCTCAGCTCTCTTTATACCTCCAGACACTTTTAACCCCAACCTCTAGACACTTTAACCCCCAGGCATTCACACAAAAGGGCCGTCTTCCTCCCGGTTATGGTTGGATTGTCCCTAGCATCACCTCCCTCGGCCTGGCGGGAGGAGCTCTCAGCTACTCACTATGGGCAGTAGAAGACCTACGAAACAAAATCCAAATGGCGCTAGACACCACCTCAGAATCCATTGGGTCACTACAAAGACAAATAACTAGCTTAGCACAGGTAACCCTCCAAAACCGCAGAGACCTAGACCTCCTAACAGCCAAAAAAGGAGGCACCTGCCTCTTCCTCCAGGAAGAATGCTGCTATTATGTCAATCAATCAGGGCTCATTGAACAAAATATCAACAAACTCAATGACCTCTCCTCACACTTCAACAAACAAAGCCCACTCAAATTAACAGTTGGTTTCCAAACTCCCTCCTCACGTGGCTTCTTCCTATCATTACTCCAGTCGTTCCCCTTCTCGGCTTGTGCTCCTTTCTCCCTTGCATTATAAAATTTCTTCAATCTCAATTCCAAAAAATTTCAAATCAAACCATTAACCAGTTTCTTTTACAGAGTTACAACCTCTTACCCACCGAGGACCCAGGCCTCAACAACCCAAACCCTACAGCCTCCTAAACTTTCTCGCCCCATTTTTCATTACAGATATGGCTTTCAGGCCTTATTAGCTCCAACTCAGGTTTTCAGTGTTCCTTGACTATTTTCTTCGTGATAAATAGTTCCTCCCTTTCCTGTGTTCACTCGATGACTGGTCAGACTAACTTGCATCCTTCTACCTCCAGGGCACCTTCCAAGACTTCCACTCCAGCGAAATTTTTTCTTTTGGCACCTTCTTATGGGGCCTCATGTAGCTGGTTCTTTCACCCACCTCACCCAACAATAACCTCCACCAGCAGGAAGTAGCCAGACCAATCAACTCTGCCCCTTTATCCCTTAACTAAAGAGGTGGGAATGAAAGGACCCAGCCAGCCACGAGGAACTCGCCCCCTCCAAAGGCTAAGCCTAGGCGTGGCCCCCACCTAAAATGGCACTTCCGCCTAAGAAGGTGCCCGGACAAACTAACATGGAGGCTCGGACAAGGCTTTCCAGGTTCTTCTTCCACAACAAAGCCCAACATTCCCATGCCCGCAAAAGCCCCTGCCAATCCCAAAAATACCTCACCTGCCAACCAATAGGTAACCGAGAGGTTGCTTTAAATTTCTGTAAAACCTGCCACACCCCTGCCTCCATGCTGCAATCTGATTCTCAGGTTCTGCAGCCACCACACTCATCTCCATTAAATCTCTTGGCCTTAAAGGGTGTTGAGTCTCACTGTGCTCCACCGTCTTTCAAATAATTCAAAAAATAACAGTTGCTGGAGAGGGTGTGGTGAAAAGGGAACACTTCTACACTGTTGGTGGGAGTGTAAACTAGTGCAACCTCTGTGGAAAGCAGTGTGGCGATTCCAAAAATCTCTAAATATCAACCTGCCATATGACCCTGCAATCCCCCTACTGGGAATATACCCTGAAGAACTCAAATCACTCTATCAAAAAGATACCTGTACACAAATGTTTATCGCATTATTCACAATAGCAAGAACCTGGAACCAACCATGCTGTCCATCAAAAGAGGACTGGATTTAAAAAGTGGTACATATACATGATGGAATATTATTCAGTCATAAAAAAAGAACAAAATCATGAATTTCGCAGCAACCTGGTTGGAACTGAGTCAACAATACTGAATGATCTCTCACAGAAACAAAGATCTGAGTATCACATGTTCTCATTCATATAGTGGACCTTGAACATCCACCGTAATACTATTAAAAAAAAAGACTGACAGTGGTGGGAAACTATGTGGGGGAGGGGAAGGGAGGTGAGATTAACCATAGTCAATATCTGTCTGGGGATGGGGAGACACCCCTTATCAACCTGGTTGCCTGAACGAACAATATTTGTATACCTAACTCTAAACTGTATCCCACAATATCAAAATAAAAAAATATTAATTAATAAAAAAAATACAAGCCGGGCTCAGTGGCTCAGCCTGTAATCCTGCGCCTTTGGGAGGCTGAGGTGAGTGGATTGCCTGAGCCCGCGGGTTCGAGACCCGCCTGGGCAGCGAGACCTCATCTCTACAATAAATGAAAAAATCAGCCGGGTGTGGTAGTGCATGCCTGTAATTCCGGCTACTCAGAAGGGTGAGGCGAAAGGATCGCCGGAGCCCAGTGTGTTGAGGCTGCGGTGGCCGGGAGCAGCCACTGCACTCAAGTCTGGGTGACAGAGTGAAACTCCAACTCAAAAAAAAAAAATACAAGTGAATCTATTCCGAGTTAAAAGAAACAATTGACAAACATATCAAAAAATCTTGATTCACTAATAAAAAAATACAATTGAATCTATTCTGAGTTAAAAGAAACAATTGACAAACATATCAAAAAATCTTGATTCACTAATAAACTGAGATGATGAAATAAGGTCAAAACTTTGTTTCCTTTTTCCCAAAGAGAAGAGCAGAAACAGATACTATTAGGATACAGACAGGGTGAGAGTGGAGAGGTGGAAAGAGAGAGAGTTGCAGGGAGGTGCAGAGAGAGGGTCGCAGCATTGCCAGAGCCATCAAGCCGGAGGAGCGTGCTGGGAACCCAGAGATCCAAGTAAATGCAAAGAATTGTGACACCCACAAAAAGGTTAAGAAAAAAAGTTTATTTAAAAGTAAATTAGAGAGAGAAAGAGAAGGAAGAGAGAAGATTCGCCTCCCCAAGTGGGGGAGGGAGCCAAAGACAGGAAGCATGGCAACAGCCATAGCTCAAAGAGCACATGGCTACCCCAGAGTCTAGTAAGGCAATGGCTGCTGATTGCTTGTGGTTGAGTCCTTTTAACCATTCCCCTAGATGGGGGAAGATCATTAAGGCGATTGGGTGGTGGTCTGCTTCCACATCATCACAACAGTGCAAACAAGTGCAGGTATTGACATCAGGTGATGGACAGCAGGCAGATGGATGGGTTAGTCACATGATTGTCACCATGTTGTGGTTTACTCTTGTCAGATAAGTCACAAAGGGCTGATTAGGTTAACCCTGGGGCGGGAGGATTCCTGCAAGGGACTTGTTAGACATTTGCAATTCACAAACTCAGACATTTGCAACTCACAAATTCCTATGGCCAGCCAAAGGGCTGACAAGGAACCTAAAAGTTTACTGGAGATTATTATGCTAAACCATAAGTGGTTGGGTTGTCCTGGTCTGCATCTGAAGATTTGCCCAGGGAGATGGGATAGGCTGCTCTTTGTCCTGCAGTAGAATGTCTGAGTGGTTTCTTTTCTTTCTTTCTTTCTTTTTGAGTTAGAGTCTCACTCTGTCACCCAGACTGGAGTGCAGTGGCCGCTCCCGACCACTGCAGCCTCGACCTGCTGGGCTCCGGTGATCCTTTCCACCTCAACCTTCCAAGTAGCTGGAACTACAGGTGCGTGCTACCATGCCTGGCTCATCTTTTTTTTTTTTGAGTTGGAGTCTCACTCTGTCACCCAGACCGGAGTGCCATGGCCACTCCTGGCCACCACAGCCCCAACCTGCTGGGCTCCGGCGATCCTTCCGCCTCAGCCTTCCAAGTAGCTGGAACTACAGGCACTTGCTACCATGCACGGCTAATTTTTGATTTATTGTAGAGATGTGGTCTCATCAAGTTGCCCAGGTGGGTCTCGAGCCCACGGGCTCAGGCAATCCACTCACCTCGGCCTCCCAAAGTGCTGGAATTACAGGCTGAGTCATGAATGGTTTCTAATGGTTATGCTGAGGCAAAAAGACTAAACTAAGAATAAGCTAAGTTTCTTCTAGGTTCCTATAGGTACCTTTCAGATACAACCCCATGTCTTCCAGGCTGTGAGAAATGAGGAATTCCTGCAGAATGGGGTGACCTCTTAAGAAGTTGGAACTGGGGGCATGTGCATCAAAGGGCAAGACTGAAGAATCCAGAAAGCAAATTGTAGTCATTCATTTTAAGGGTGTAATTACATCATTGCAAAAGGGCTTGTGTCCAGAGGCAATCAGCTTTACCTCAGTTTGCAAATCCCCAAACTGGAAGAAACCAGTGGTGGTTAATTTTAGGGGTCAACTTGACTGAGTTAAGGGGTTCCCAGATAGCTGGTGATGCATTATATCTGGGCCTGTCTATGAGGGTGTTTCCAGGAGAGATGGGCATCTGAATCAGTAGGCAGGGAAGACCCATCTTCCCCTGATCTTAGACATCAGAACTCCAAGTTCTCAAACCTGGGGTTCCAGGGCCAGGAACCTGCCCAGGTTCCCAGGCCTTTGGCCTCAGACAGAGGGTAACACCCCTGGTATCCGTGATCCCCCGCCTTTGAACTTGGATTGAGCCGTGTTGGCGGCTCCCCTGGGTCTCCAGTTTGCAGACAGAAGACCATGATATTTCACAGTCTCCATAATCCTATAAGTCAATTTTCACAATAAATCCACTCTCCCCTCTCTCTAAATATATTGACAAGGCAAACCAAAAACAAAACATAACAGAATTATCTTTTGGAGGCTGGGCCCCTTTTAGCTTGTAGTCCAGGCTTCTACCACTAGGCAAGTGTTCCAGGAACACATTGGCAACCATGGACCAGCTGAAAGGTGCAGACCACAGTCAGAAGGGCATCCCCAAGATGGCTCTGCCTCCCAAAGACAACAAAGGCTGTAAATTCCTGCCTTTCCCACCCGCGCGAAACTTAAACCTGTGCTCAAACAACCTCTTCCTATAGAAATGCTACCTCATAGTCTCCTCCAATAAGACTCAGGCACGGCACTGACCTGCCCCTGCAAGGTTCATAAATATACCTTTCTCCCTTTTGCTTTCTCTCTCTCTCTTATTCCCTCTCTCTGTCCCATCACTCTCTCACCTTTTCTCTTCTCTCTCTCCTGCTTTTTCTCTCTGCCCCCACCACTCTCTTGTTAGCTCTCTCTCTCTCTTACTTTTTCTCACACTCCCTCCCCCCCTT
>NW_007253910.1:444440-447149 GCF_000164805.1 Carlito syrichta
CCCCCCCCCCCCTTTTCCTTCCTCTTTCTCCCCCCGCCACTCTCTTGCTCTCTTTCTCTCTCGGTCTCTCTCTCTTTTTCTCTCTCTCTCATCCTTCCTCAGTTACAGTCCCTTCGTGTAATTGCCCCTTTAATAAGTCTCTCAGTTCAGACGGCATGGAGTCATTACTGGGCACCCCCAAAACTTCTTTCACCAGCTAGCATTGTTGGAAGAGGCTGTGTTAGCTTCAGTGATTTTTTTTTTTTTGGAGATTTTTTCCCTCACTCAATTGTCCATTTCATGATGGGTGATTTACAAGAGCACCTGCCCACATGGCACTGAGTGTTCAACAGTTTTTGACCCAAAATGGCATAACTCCAACCCCACCCTCCCTATTCACCCCATCTTACCCCAAGCAACTATTTTGTTTCCCCGTATGCAAAAAGTCCTCCAAGGGAAATGCTTTGCAGACATAGAAGAGGTGAAACAAAAAACAGCAGGAGCACTGAAAGACATCCCCATGGATGAGTACAAGAGCTATTCTGAGCCATGAAAAAAGCCTCTCGATAGGTGTCTTGCATCCAACAAAGAGGACTTTGAAGGGGACTGAAGTTTAAACATGTAAGAATACACACACTTTTTTTTTTTGAGTTGGAGTCTTACTCTGTCACCCAGGCTGGAGTGCAGTGGCACACTCACAATCACACCAGCGTCGACTTGCTGGGCTCTGGTGATCCTTCCACCTCAACCTTCCCAGTAGCCAGAACTACAGGTGCACGCTACCACACCTGGCAATTAATTTTTTTTTGAGTTGGAGTCTCACTCTGTCAACCAGACTGGAGTGCAGTGGCTGCTCCCAGCCACCACAGCCTCGACCTGCTGGGCTCCGGTGATCCTTCCACTTCAGTCTTCCAAGTAGCTGGAACTACAAGTGCACGCTACCATGCCCGGCTCATTTTTTTGATTTATTGTAGAGATGAGGTCTGGCTAAGTTGCCTAGGTGGATCTCAAACCCGTGGGCTCAGGCAATTCACTCACCTCGGCCTCCCAAAGCATGGGATTACAGGCTGAGCCACTGAGCCTGGCCTATTTTTTTCATTTTATTGTAAAGTAGAGGTCTCACCAAGTTGCCCGGGTGTGTCTCGAACCCAGGGCTCAGGCAATCCTCTCACCTCAGCCTCCCACACTACTGGGATGACAGGCTGAGCCACCGAGTCCAGCCCACACATAATTTTTTAAAAATAAGTTCCAGGATTTTTTGGGTCCCCCCTCGTATATCTTATTGGTTCTGTTTCCCTGGAGAACCTGCTACCCAATACAGGTCCCAAAGGCTTGCCAATCATGTATTCACGGTCTTATACCAAATCAATGTCCTATTGCTATATTGCATGTGGGTTACTCTCAAAAAATGGATTAATCTCACAAATGTAATTGCCCAGCCCAAATTAAAGTTGACACAAAGGAGTACTAGGCAGCAGACAAAAATGGAGAAATAGGCTGGGTTCGGTGACTCAACTTGTAATCTCAGCACTTTGGGAGGCCGAGGCAAGTGGATTACCTGAGCCCACGGGTTCAAGACTCACCCGGGCAACTTGGTGAGACCTCATCTCTACTTTAATCAAAAACTAGCTGGGTGTGGTAGCGTGCACCTGTATTTCTGGCTACTTGGAAGGCTGAGGTGGAAGGAGCGCCATAGCCCAGAAGGTCAAGGCTGCAGTGGCCGGGAGCGTACCACTGCACTCCAGTCTGGGTAACAGAGTGAGACTCCAACTCAAAAAAGCAAAGGAGAAATAGATCTGCCGGGCTCGGTGACTCAGCCTATAATCCCATGCCCTTGGGAGGCTGAGGTGAGTGGATTGCCTGAGCCCACGGGTTCGAGACCCACCTGGGCAGTGAGACCTCATCTCTACAATAAATCAAAAAATCAGCTGGGCATTACCACATGCTTGTAATTCCAGCTACTTGGAAGGCTGAGGCAGAAGGATTTCCGGAGCCCAGTAGGCAAGGCTGTGGTGGCCGGGAGCAGCCACTGCACTCCAGTCTGGGCGACAGAGTGAGACTCCAACTCAAAAAAAAAAAAAAGAGATAGGGACTAACTCTGTCATTCAGGTTGGAGTGCAGTGGCACCATCATGGCTCACTGCTGCAGCCTCAACCTCTTGGGCTCAAGTGATCCTCTTGTCTCAGCCTCCTAAGCAGCTGGGACTACAGATTCCTATCACTGTGTTTGACTGAGCTTTTAAAATTTTTTGTAGGCCGGGCTCAGTGGGTCAGCCTGTAATCCCAGTGCTTTGGGAGGCCAAGGTGAGTGGATTGCCTGAGCCCGGAAGTTCAAGATCCACCCGGGCAACTTGGCAAGACCTCATCTCCACAATAAATCAAAAATTAGCTGGGTGTGATAGCGTGCGCCTGTAACTCTGGCTACTCAGAAGGCTGAGGTGGACAGAAGGATCACCAGAGCCCAGTGGATCGAAGCTGCGGTGGCCAGAAGCATGCCACTGTGTTCCAGTCTGGGCGACAGAATGAGATTCCAACTCAAATAAAAATTTTTTTTGTAGAGACAGCATCTGGTTATGTTGCCCAGGCTGGTATTGAACTCCTGACTTCAAGCAATCTTCCCTCTTCAGCCTCTCAAGATGCTGGGAGTCCAGGCATGAGCCACCACGCATGCAGGTAGAGAGCTGGACTGAGGGGCTTCCTCCACCCATATGTTACCGTGATCTGCCCAGTC
>NW_007253910.1:447330-488508 GCF_000164805.1 Carlito syrichta
CGGGTCTTGAACCCATGGGCTCAGGCAATCCACTCACCTCAGCCTCCCAAAGGTGTGGGATTACAGGCTGAGCCACTGAGCCAGGCTGATCTGCCCAGTCTTAAAGCTGCCCAAGAAATGTGCGATACATTGGGGTCCAGAAATTTTTTTGCAGTTGCCTCACACAGCTGCACATGCTCACACAAGAAACATGTGTTTGATCAACTGGGAGAAATGTCCCATGTGGCAACGTTTCCATCATGAGTGTCCAACTGATGTCCCTGTACCCTCAAGCATGCGTGCACACCCCCTTACTCCAGCAGCTTCTGACACAGGCTCCTTTCCCGCCTTCCTGATTCCTCCTTTGAGCACCCCACTGTGGGCCACTCTGAAACACTGGAGTCCCCCCAGCTTGTTCCCAGCCTTCTCCCCTACCACACAGCCCCATATTCCTGGGTGACCTCATCCAGATGCATGGGGTGCTGCAGCCTCTACTGAGAATCCCTTGTGTACATCTATGTCCGGCCAGCTCACAAGACCTTCAAACTCGGCATCTTTGAAAGGGGGCTCAACACTCCTCACAGGGTTCATTCCTCCCCCCATGCTTCCTGCCACGTGGTGTCTTAGGCTGGGGGCCCAAGCCATCCTGGATTCCTGTTCCTTGCCCAAGCCCCACCCATCTTGACTCTGGCCGAGTCCACCTCCCTGGCCTGTCTTGGGGCCAATGTGCCTTTGCCTCTGTCCTGCTGGACCCTGCCCCTTCTCTGCCTGTTACTGACTTTGAACCTCCTCCAGTCTCTGCCTCTTGTCCCCCTCACTAGCCCCAGGGGGCTTGGCCCAGTTCCATATCACACCCTGCTTTTTTTCCTGACCGGCTTCCATCCCTCCATCATCAGATCCCAAACCCTCCTCCAGGTAGACAGGCAGCCCCATGGAGGTCCCTGCCTTCTCACCCTCTCCTTCCTCAGCCTCTCTCAAGATTGGCTCACACATCTCCCTTTGGAGAAACTTCCAGT
The DNA here is from genome assembly GCF_000164805.1 of Carlito syrichta. Classification (NCBI taxonomy): domain Eukaryota; kingdom Metazoa; phylum Chordata; class Mammalia; order Primates; family Tarsiidae; genus Carlito; species Carlito syrichta. The sequence goes on from NW_007253910.1 coordinate 448,326, forward strand.
TCATGACCAGGCACTGTGGTTCATGCCTGTCATCCCAACATTGAGGCGAGAGGATTGCCTGAGCCAAGGAGTTCATGACCAGCCTAGGAAACATAGCAAGACTTCTTCTCTACAATAAATAAAAAAATTAGCCGGGCATGTTGGCACATGCCTGTAGCCCCCGCTATTCAGGAGGCTGAAACTGAAGGATTGCCTGAGCCTAGGAGGTCGAGGCTGCAGTGAGCTGTGTTCACACCACTGCACTCCAGCCTGGACAACAGAGTGAGACCCCATCTCAACAAACACAGCAACAAAACCAAAGAAACATCCAGTTCTGCTCCTGCCTCTGATCTTGTTCTGCCCAGGTAAGAGTGGTCCCCTGGAATGCTGTCCCTCCTCAGCTGGGCTGCAAAATCCTTAAAGGAGGGGCTGCATTTGGCTTGGCATGGTGCTTCCTGAGCCCAGCTCACCCTTCCTATTTGCAAAGAGAAGTCCATAAACATTGGAGATCAGGTCCAGGTTTACAAATAGATTTAACATAAGAAACATGACTGGGGGCAACCTCTTTGGGTCCCCTCCCAGTGTGGGAGCTTTTTCTGTTCTCTTAATAAATCCTGCTTTAAAAAAAAAAAAGTTCGGTGGCTCAGCCTGTAATCCCATGCCTTTGGGAGGCTGAGGTGAGTGGATTGCCTGAGCCCACGGGTTCAAGACCCACCTGGGCAGCGAGACCTCATGTCTACAATAAATCAAAAAATCAGCCGGGTGTGGTAGTGCATGACTGTAATTCCAGCTACTCGGAAGACTGAGGCAAAAGGATCACCGGAGCCCAGCAGATCGAGGCTGTGGTGGCCAGGAGCTGTCACTGCACTCCAGTCTGGGTGACAGAGTGAGACTCCAACTCAAAAAAAAAAAAGAAACATGGCTGGACTTCTCCTATGGACCACAGTGTCCCAGGTATTGTGGTTGTGGAGGATGCAGGGCAAGTGACACACATACTTGGCCTGTGGAGCCCAGAGTAAAATCCAGAAAAGAGGGGCAGGCTGTATTCTTCCCATACAAAGAAGACATGCTGACTGACTATGGTGGTTCATGCCTGTAATCCTAGCAATCTTGGAGGCCAAGGTGGAAGGATCACTTGAGCCCAGGAGTTTAAGACCAGCCTGGGAAACATAGTGAGACCTTGTCTCTACAAAAAAAAAAAAGAAGAAGGAGGAGGAGGCAGAGGAGACAATTGAGTATGGGACAGCACAGTGTGGTGCCCAAGATGGACAGATTCTTACTAACAACCTATACACACTGTCATGTTGACAAAAAAAAAAAAACTCTGCAAAATATTTAAGAAGGCTTGGCCAGGGCCGGTGGCTCAAGCCTATCATCCCAGCAATTTGGGAGACCAAGGCGAGAGATTTGCTTGAGTCCAGGGATTTGAGACCAGCCTGGGCAACTTGGTGAGACTTCATCTCTATAATAAATAAAAAAATAAGCTGGGTGTGGTAGTACATGCTTGTAGTTCTGGCTACTTGGAAAGCTGAGGTGGAAAGATAACCTGAACCCAGTAGGACGAGGCTGCAGTGGCCATGAGTGTGCCACTGCTCTCCAGCCTGAACAGGAGAGGGAGACTAAGACTCAGAAAAAAAAGAAGGCTTATTGTGAGCCAAACATGAGTGACCTAAGCTCATAGCACCATCCCAAAAGACCCTGAGAACACGTGTCCAAAGTGATTGAATTGCAGCTTGGTGACATACCTCTTAGCAAGACAGAAGTTACAAAAACCCATACATCAATACATGTAAGGTTTACATTGGTTCTGTCTGGGGAGGTGGGGCATCTCCCAACTTGTAGGTCATGGGTCAACGATTTGCTTTAGTGTCTAAGGAATTTTGAAATCAGTAAAAGAAATGCCACTGCTGAGTTGAGAGGAAGTTTTTGTTATGTAGTTGAAGCCCCATAGGTGGCCATCCTGAAAGGGAACAGATGATAAATGTCCAGATCCTCTGAGGATCCCCTGGAGGAGATTCAGAGATTCCATACAGATGCAAATTCTCTCAAGAGATGGCTTTGCTGGGTCATAAAATCTTGTTTATTTCCTTCTTTTTTTTTGAGTTGGAATCTCACTCTGTCGCCCAGACTGTAATGCAGTGGCCGCTCCTGGCCACCACAGCCTTGACCTGCTAGGCTCTGGCGATCCTTCCACCTCAGCCTTCCAAGTAGCTGGAACTACAGGCATGCACTACCATGCCCGGCTCATTTTTTAATTTATTGTAGAGATGAGGTCTCGTCGAGTTGCCCAGGTAGGTCTCGAACCCGCGGGCTCAGGCAATCCATTCTTCTCGGCCTCCCAAAGCCAGAGATTACAGGCTGAGCCTCTGAGCCCAGCCTGTTTATTTCCTTCTTAATCTATGATGTTATGCTGTGTCCAATCCAGGCTGGAAAGGAAACCACACTATAGAGGATGAATAAAAACCCATCTCCCAAAGCCCCTGAGTTAGGAATTTGGCAAGAGAGAAAAGAGAAAGGTCAGCTCGTGGTCCTCAGTCGTGATGCACAATGAGAGAAACCTCTTAGGAAACATTGCAGTTGGACGTGTCCAAATGTGTGAAACTGGGTTTTGTTCGACATCTGTGCATTTATGTCTCTGCAGGTAATAGGGAATTTCTTTTCTTTTTCTTTTTCTTTTTTTTTTTTTTTTGAGTTGAAATCTCACTCTGTCACCCAGACTGGAGTGCAGTGGCCACTCCCGGTCACTGCAGCCTCGACCTGCTGGGTTCCAGCGATCCTTCCACCTCAGCCTTCCAAGTAGCTGGAACTACCAGCACATGCTACCACACCCAGTTGATTTTTTATTTATTGTAGAGATGAGATCTCACCAAGTTGCCCAGGCAGGTCTAGAACCTGCGGGCTCAGGCAGGATTTCTTTTTTAAGCAAAGGATCGATAAAGCAATGAATCTGGTCTCTGCCACTATCTAGGAAGTACACAGAATCACTTGGTAAGTTTCCCACTTTTCAGAAAGCCTTCCTCTGCACTTCCCGGGGTCAGAGTTAAGGCAATTAATTCTGGACAGAGCAGGTGATACAAACGTCAAGAGAGAAAAATGGCAAATGGTGAATGATTTGACATTTTTGGGCTAGAGACTGAAAACCTCTCCTGCTGACAACCTCTCTGGAAGCGGGCTAATTCTTACAAGAATCCACCCCCAGGCCCAGTGCATCACATAACAAGGTAATTATTTTGTCCGAGGCAATTTAACTCTCCTCTCTTTAGAGAGCAGTGTATCCAGTACTCAAAAATGGGGTTTAGATGAGGATTTGCTGTATCTTAAGAAAACAGGCCTGGCTTGGTGGCTCAGCCTGCAATCCCAGCACTTTGGGAGGCCAAGGTGAGTGAATTGCCTGTGCCTGCGGGTTCGAGACCTGCATGGGCAACTTGGCGAGACCTCATCTCTACAATAAATCAAAAAATTAGCTGGGTGTGGTAGCACGCACCTGTAGTTCCAGCTACTTGGAAGGCTGAGGTGGAAGGATCACCGGAGCCCAGCAGGTCGAGGCTGTGGTGGCCGGGAGCGGCCACTGCACTCCAGTCTGGGTGACAGAGTGAGACTCCAACTCAAAAAAACAAATAAAAAAAAAGAAAACAGGGTGCTGCCCCTACTCAGTCCTGTCTTCCTTACTGGGATCAGGGGGCTGGTTTTTGGGCTCCTAAGATGGGAGGTCACTTCTTGGGAGGCCCAGAGCCTAGATCCTACCCTCTTTCTAGGGACTGTAGGATCAAGCAGAGTAGGGGGTGCCCAGGTTGACAGCTGGGCAGTTTTTATTCCCAGGGTCTTCAGTCTCGAGTCGTTTGTAAACCAGTGTCCAATTTCCCCCTTTCTGCCTGATCACTGCTGTCATTGGGTGCCCTGCCTACTGCCCTGTTATTATCTAAGGGGTCTGGGCTCCCCTCAGCTTGGGATCCTGTGCCTTGGGGACACACTCTGCAACTCACTCAGCCCCTGAGTCTTCATGTATCAAATTCCTCTAACACAGGAGGCTGAGGTGGGAGGATTGCCCAAGCTCAGGAGGTTGAGGCTGTGGTGAACCGTGATCATGCCAACGCACTTCAGCCTGGGCAACAGAGTAAGATTCTCAACTCAAAAAAATATTCTGTAACAATGAGATGGGACAGGGTCACTGACTGTTTAAGTGGTAGAAGAGGCTCAGAGACTGAGGGATGGTGCGTGAGAGGTCACACCTTCATCACAGGTATCCCCATCATTGTCCTAGGACACCATCCTGCCATCCACTGAATGTTCCTCGGGAAAGTACCAGTGTAAGAAATACAAGTCTTCCAGGGCTAAAGATATACGGCTACATAACAGGCTTTCATTTCCACACTTTTTTAATTATTATCAGAATTACAAGTCCCATGTTGAAATGTGGTCCCCAACATCTGGAGAAGGGCCTGGGGCGAGGTGACTGGGTCATGGAGGCAGGTCCCCCTTGGATGGCTTGGTGCTGTTCTTGTGGTAATGACTGAGTTCTCATTGTGTTCCTTTGAGGAAGAACTGGTTGTTAAGATGATCCTGGAACCTGTCCTACTCTTGTTTCCCTTTTCGCAGTGTGACCACTGCACATATCCACCCCTTCCCTCCCCCATGACTGGAGACTTCCAGAGATATCACCAGGTGTAGACACCAGGGCCTTTCAGCTCTACACACACTCATTCCTTCCCTCCCCAATAAGTGGAAGCTTTCAGAGATCTCACCAGGTATGAATGCTGGCACTATGCTTCTAATACAACTTGCAGAAATTGTGAGCTAAATACACCTCTTTTCTCTATAAGTTATCCAGCCTCAGATGCTCCTTCCTAGTTAATAGCTAACAGGATAGCAGGTGTGTGTGAAGACACACTAAAAACAAATAGTACAAGCCTTGTCTCCTGGTCGGGACAACCTATCCCTTGCCAGACCCTCCCCCTCCCCTCCACTCCCCATCCAATTTTATTTCAGCTCATCCCAGGGGTGGGGGTGGGGGTGAGCCTGAGCTTGGGCAGAAGAGGAGGGAGGGAGGGGCCAGGAAGGCGGAGCCAAGCTCGTTGCTGTTGGCATCTCTGAAATTTGTGTGCTGCACAGTGGTGTCCGGGGATACTCACTGAGGCCCCACGACATTTTTGTCCTCACAACATCCCCACTCACACGCCCTCCTCCAAATGGACATGACATTGTGTTATCCTTGCATGAGAGGGACCTCCCAAAAACAGAATTGGACCCCCCTAAAACGGAATTTATTTATAAAAAATTATAATTCATTCATACATGTTTATGATTCAGTTACCCTCAACGTCCTCTCCGTTGGATGGGACACACCTGTGGAGATGATTTTCCCATCGCTCAAAACAGTTTTGAACCCGTCCACGTTGATGTCTGAGTGTTTCTGCCATTTTTTTGTTTCGCCTCTTCCACACTGGCAAAACCTTTCCCTTGGAGGACTTTTTTCTTTGGGAAAACAAAAATAAACTGACTCTGCAAGCGCGCTGGAGTCGCCACGGGGGCCGAGCCGGCCGGGGCAGGTGGGCCGGGGGCGCGGGCCAGGTGTGGGGGGATGGGGATCCAGGGATCCGGACCCAAGCGCGCCGGCTCCTCTGGGCAGCGAGGGAGCCCCGCCCCAATCTCGCCGATGGTGACCTCGGCCCGTGCATGGCGGGACTGGGACGTCCACCCCGCCCCCCGAGCCCAGGGAGGGACGGGGCCGGGCGCTCTCCCCCCCCTTCCCCCCAACACCTGAACTGTGGTGGCGGCGGTGGTGGCGCCTGAGCTCGGGCAGGGCTAGGCTCGGTGCCGCCTGGGTTCTCGCGGCCCAGTCAGGTGCGTACGGGTGTCGGCGCTCCCAGGGGGCTCAGATCCACCCCCCAACTCGCCGAGCAGGTGAGGTGGCGGCCGGTGGGGACGCCCGGCGTGGCGGGTGGGGGCTGTGAGCACCCGACCCTGTTATCTGGCGGCATTTTGGGAGCGTCCGCATTCTTGGAGCACCAACTGCCAGGTCAGCGTGGTCCTGAGCCCGTGATGGGGGGAGGGAGCCGCGGAGGGGATGCGCGGATCTGGGTGGGAGGCGACTGTCCGTAGATTCCCCCCACTGCCTTCTTCCGGGGCAGGGACCAGTCTGGGAAGATGGGAGTGGCGTGGGCACTCGCGTAGGGTCGCCGCCTTTGTCTCCTGCGCTCGGGGACCCCAGGCGCTCCGGCAGCCACCCTGGCCCCACGCCCCCAGTCCAGGCCCTGCACGTGGCCGCTGCGCTGCTCAGGGAAGCCACGGCCGGCTGGCGGGGCGGGCGACCGGGTCTGCGGGTCATGTGGAGCCCCCGTTGCACTGAACCGTTGGGGCACAGCCCGGCCGCCGCAGCCCTGAATTATGCAGGAGCCTGGCTCCCGCACGCTCTTGGCGCTCATGTTTCTGCAGCAACTTTTGCCCTGGCCTCCCTCCTCTCCGGCAGCCCTGGTGCCGGGCGTGGGGATCGCCCCTGCCAATGCCCCCCCCATGCATTTGCCGGTCCAGCTGTGGCCGCCAAATTCAGAGAGCAGATGTGACCACCGCAGGGGGCCTTGCTGCCGGGAATCGGAGGCTGGTGGGGGAGCCGTGGGTCTTGCCACCTGGGTTCAGAGGGTGCGGGATCCGTGGTGTCCGCTGCCTGAATTCGGAGAGTAGAGAGCCCACGGTGGACTTCACTGCCCAGGGTTCGGAGGGAGTGGGACCCACGATGGTCTCGTCGCCCGAGTTTGGAGAGTAGGGATCCCACTGTGGACCTCGCTGCCTGGGATCGGAGGGTGGGGAGTGCATTGGACCTGGACGCCTGGGTTCAGAGGGAGTGGGCCAGCGGTGGTCTCGCCGCCTGAGTTCGGAGAGTAGGGAGCCCACCTTGGACCTCGCTGCCCGGGTTCAGAGGATGCAGGGCCAGTGAACCTCAATGTCTGGGTTTGGAGGGTCCAGAGCCCACAGTGGACCTGCCGCCTAGGTTCAGGGGGTGGGTGCTGGGCCCGCGGTGGACTTCAACGCCATGTTTTGGAGGGAGTGGGACCCGCAGTAGTCTCGCTACCCGAGTTCAGAGAGTAGGGCGCCCACTGTGGACCTCGCTGCCTGGGATTGGAGGATGGGGAGCTGCGGTGGTCTTGCTGCCTGAGTTTGGAGAGTAGGGAGCCCACCGTAGACCTCGCTGCTGGGTTCAGAGGATATGGGAGACCGCAGTGGGTTTCGCGTCCCAGGTTTGGAGGGTTCAGGGCATGCGTTGGACCTTGCCACCCAGGTTCCGAGGGTGACGGGGCCCGTGATGGTCTCACCGCCCAAGTTTGGAGAGTTGGGAGCCCACTGTGGACCTCACCGCCAGAGTTAGGAGAGTAGGGCGCCCACTGTGGACCTCGCTGCCTGGGATCGAACGGTGGGGAGCTGCAATGAACCTCACCTCCCGGGTTCAGAGGGAGCCAGGCCCGGATGGTCTCGATCCCCGAGTTCGGACAGTTGGGAACCCACCGTGAACCTCACTGCCTGGGTTTGGTGGATGCAGGGCCTGCGAATCTTGCCACCTTGGTTCAGAACACACAGTGGACCTCGCTGCATGGGTTGGGGTTTGGGTGCAGGGCCTGTGGTGGACCTCGTCGCCCAAGTTTGGATGGTTCTGTATGGATCCTTTGTATGGCTGCGGCACTCTGCCCGAGTGGGTGGGCAAGCGGGGAGGTTCACGTTTCTGCCAGGCTGGGAGAGCCCAGAGAGGGAAGTGAGTGCTGGTGCCCGTGGGTTTCAATGCTGAGCTTTTAAGGGGTCCCCGGGGGCGACTGGTGGGCGTCCAGGCTGAACACCAGGGACCCCCAAGGGTCGGCAGCTGGAGCATGGTCCTGAGAGTTCTCCCAGACCCTCCGAAAGTAAAGTGGTTTCTGTGCGGAGGAAATTCAAGGTGGAAAATTGCATAGTTTTGTGACCTCTTTTTCATTTGCAACTCAAGTTTGAACGATAATGAGGTCAGTTAGCTAATGAAGCTTGGAGGTGCAGAGAAGTAATTTCCCCGGTGGGGGCCAGCATCTGATGTCAACTTGGGCTTTGACCCAGAATTTTGCCCACTGGGCAGGAAGTTCTGTGCCCTAAGAGGAGCAGGATGGAAATCAGCCTTGACCTAGGCCCTCTCTTGTTTGAATCAGATAATAATTAGTGACGACCTACTGCATGCAGGCACAGAGCCTGGGCTTCGCTCGTTTCAGAGCACCCTCTCTTACCCTCTCCAGGCAACTACCTTTGGAGACCTGAGATAGCCTGAGGGGAGGGGCTTGGGGCCTTCTGGGTTAATTAAGGGGGGTGTGAGTCCAGGACATTGCTGTGATCACGTTGTTGATAGGTGACTGTTGTGGTCGTTTATCCTAGAATTCACAGTGTCCTTAAAGGAGGCGGGAAGGAGACCCTTGTCTTGGTGGGAATTGGACAGTCATCGTAAGTGGTGTCTGGATTCTGGAACTTCCAGCAAGGGGTATTCTAAAGTCAGTGGGTGCCTTTATTAAGTGGGAAATTCTTTGTTTTCTAAGGAGGAAGAATGGGGGGTGACCTTGGTGTCTCCTTGGGCCCCTAAGGAAGGATGGTGGAATTCATATATGAAAATAACTCTGTGAATAAGTGATTTTGCCTGTCAAGGCCATCCCCATGGTCTCTGCAGACAGCACTTGGTTGCTTTTAACAAATTAGATCCCATGGGTGGAGTGTGGGGGGGTCCTCAGAGGGTGAGATTTCTGCCTGCTGTTTCCAGATATGGTTTGTTTTGGAAAGCTCTGTTTATATTTGGGTAAGTTTCAAGGAGGTTCCTATTCATTCATTTCTTTATTCCAGGGCTTAGTCCATCCACCGGCATATAGAGGTCACCTGTGCAGGTGACTTGGTCCCTGCCTGGGGCAGATGTCGGGTGGTATCTCACCTGTGAGGAATGCAGCCCAGAGAAAGGGGAAGGGATTCCAAGACAGCATTGCATTTGATATTTCATCAGAGACAAGGAGAAAGATGGGAGAGAAAGCATGAAATGCCAAAAAAGGTACCAGGATTTGACTGGGAGACTCGAAGAAGATTCTGTAAATGGAATTTTATAGGAAAACAGTGTTTTAGCATACTTGCTTTTGTTCCCCACTATGGGCTAGAGGCCCACAGGTTAGAGTTCTGATATCCCCACCAGCCCCCATGAGTGGTGGGGACTTATCTAAAGCAGTGCTCAGTTGGGGGTTTGTGGGGCTTGAGGGTGTGTCTCCTGCCAGGAAGGGTCCTGGGGGACCAGGCTCTGCTTTGGATTCTGACTGAACTGATTTGCCCAGAATCATGGACTCCTGCCCTGTAAACTCAAGGTGGAGCCCCTATGGAGAGGCTGATGTGCCTGGGAGGTGGCAGTACCTGGTGCCCCAGGGACCCTCCTCAGGGCCACAGGGAGGGTGTGGCTGGGAAGACCGTGTCAAAATGGACATGGACAGCCCAGGTGTCGTGTAACTGGGATTGTGTGTCCAGGGAGGAGTATGGAGGGGCTTCCTTGTTCCACATGACCTGCAGCAGATTTCCTGGCCATATCTGTCTCCACTGACTCATGAGTTTTGGGGGGGAGGGGTACACCAAAGAAAGACCTATCTTCTTTTTCTTCTGGGTACATCCCTTTACCTGGGGTGCTGGGAGGATGAACTTCTTGCTGAAAGATTGTAAACAGATTGGATGCTGGGTTTGGAGCCCCCTCAGGGCTGGGTGACCCTTGAGATCAGGCCACTGTTCCCTACCTGTCCACCAGCACAAGAGGCTGACCATACTCTTCCAGTCATAGGTGACCTAGGGTGTGTTTGATTTTCTCTGCATGTTGCATAAAAATGAGCTCAGCTTCAAGCCTGTCATCCCAGCACTTTGGGTGGCCGAGGTGAGAGGATTGCCTGAGCCCACTGGTTCCAGACCTGTCTTGGCAACTTGGTGAGATCTAGTCTCTGCAATACATCAAGAAATTGGCAGGCATGGTAGTGCGTGCCGGTATTCTGGCTACATGGAAGGCAGAGGTGGAAGGATCTTCTGAGCCCAGCAGGTCGAGGCTGTGGTGGCCATTAGCATGCCACTGTGCTCTAGCCTGGGCGACAGAGTAAGACTCTGACTCAAAATTTTAAAAAAGAAAGAAAAAAGAGAGGTCAGCTAGGACCCCTCCTGGCTTATACATGCCAGGCCCTGACTGCCTGCAGTTTGCTGGTGCCCAGAACTTTCAGGCCAATGAGGGGAAGAGAAATAACAAGGTTTGTGACAATGGTGGCCATTGGGTGCTGCAGGACCCAGAGAGGGCTCCCAACCCTGTGGTGGGTGATGGTGGGGATCTAAAAACCTCTGGAAGGGGATGGGCACCATGGCACATGCCTGTGATCCAACACTTTTGGAGACTCAGGCAGGAGGATCGCTTGAGCCCAGGAATTCGAGACTAGCCTGGGCAACATGGCAAGACCTGGTCTATACAAAAAAAATTCAGCCTGGCATAGTGACATGTGCCTGTAGTCCCAGCTACCTGGGAGGACAAGGTGGGGGAATTTTTGATCTCAGGAGTTGGAGACCAGCCTAGGCAACATAGTTGGACCTTGTCTCTACAGAAAATAAAGAAATTGGCTGCTTGTGTTCCCAGCTACTCAGGAGGCTGAGGTGGGAGGATCTCCTGAGCCCAGGAGGTCGAGGATGTGGTGAGCCATAATTGTGCCATGGAGTTCGAGACCAGCCTGGGTGAAAGAGTGAGACTCTGACTCAAATAAGTTCTGGAAGAAGTATGGTTTCCTTGATGGCATTTCCCTGGGACTCAGTGTGGGTCCTTGGCAGAATAATCCTATCCTGGTTCCGAGGGTGGGGACAGAGCCATCCAGGAGTGGCAATAAAGACATCAACTGCCATGGCAGTGGTTGTGTTCCCCTTGCATCCCTCCTCAACTCACAGATCTCCTAGGAGACAGCCACAGTGAGTTCTTAGTCCCCTTAGATCAGGAGCCCATAGCTCAGAGGTGTGAAACTGCTTGGCTTAGGCCACACAGCCAGAGAGGTAGGGGAGCAGGGATTGCACCCCAGGCAGCCTGGGGTGGTGGGTGCCCCAGCCCTGAAACCCACACTGCCCCACTAAACGCATGTCACCCAGTTGGAAAGGCAACCACGCGGTGGCTAGAATGTGTGTCGTCTTGCCACTTTCTGATCGGATTTCTGGGTGTGATCTGGGTTTTATTGCCTCTGTGGTTGGAAGCAGATTCAGGGGGTGTGGCGAAGGGACAGTCTTTTCGTGGGTGCTAATGCTCCCCTACCCTTGAAGGGCTTCCTGACATACAGGGCTGTGGAGAACGTGCCCATGCCCAGCACCCAGAGGCCAGTCAGGGCTCAGGGTGGCATCCCGGTTACTCAGGGTGGATATGCTTGGGCGTGGGCCAGCTGACACACAGGTCACTCCCTGGGAGGCGCAAAGCTCTTTTTTTGTTTTTTAGAGTTGGAGTCTCACTCCTTCGCCCAGGCTGGACTGTAGTGGCACCAAGACTCACGGCCACTGCAGCCTCAACCTACTGACCTACTGGACTCAGGTGATTGTTCTGCCTCAGCCTTCCAAGGAACTGGACCCACAGGAATGCACAACCACATCAGGTCAAATTTTTGACTGATTGTAGAGATGAGGTCTTGCCAAGTTGCCCAGGCTGGTCTCTAATCCCCAGACTCGGGCAATCCTCTCTCGCTTTGATTTCCCAAAGTGCTGGAATGACAGTCATGAGTCATCACTCCTGACTGAGGTTAATTTATTTTATTTTATTTTTTTGAGTTAGAGTCTCACTCTGTTGCCCAGACTAGAGTGCAGTGGCTGTTCCCGGCCACAGCAGCCTCAACCTGCTGGGGCTCCAGCGATCCTTCCGCCTCAGCCTTCCAAGTAGCTGGAACTACAGGCGCGCACTACTATACCCAGCTAAGTTTTGATTCATTGTAGAGATGAGGTCTCGCCCAGTTGCCCAGGCAGTTCTCAAACCCGTGGGCTCAGGCAATCCACTCACCTCAGCCTTCCAAGGCGAGGGATTACAGGTTGAGCCACCGAGCCTGGCTGAGGTTAATTTCTTAAAAGCCTGTGGGCCACCAGGAATGCGTGGGCAACTTGTGGGCAGTAGCAATGACAGCAGTGACCCGCAGGGCTCCCCCCTTGGCTGCCAGATATCATCCGATCGTGGGAAGTAACTGCACAGAGAAGGATAGGACAGAGTTAGAAAGTCACATCCAGGTGGAATTAGCCCACTAATGGTAAGTCCAGGGACGCAGAGGGGCTCATGGGCCATCCCCCAGAAATTCTGATTTCTGGCACACACAAAGAAAATGCCCTGAAGCCTTCCAGAGGGATTATGCCCTCGGGATCCTGGGAGCATACCTTGAGAAGCTCTCACACTCACGTATTGAGCCTGAAAAGCAATTGGAGAAAGTTGCTTAAAAAGGCCTCACCCCCATCCTTGTCTGGGGGCAGCCATGAAAGAGTAATCTTAGTCTGTCTGCTTTTTTTTTTGAGTTGGAGTCTCACTCTGTAGCCCAGGCTGGAGTACAGTGGCATGTTCCTGGCCATCGCAGCCTCCACCTGCTGGGCTCTGGCAATCTTCCACCTCAGCCTTTCAAGTATCAGTAACTACAGCTGTGTGCTACCACACCCAGCTAATTTTTTTTTTTAGTTGGAGCCTCACTCTGTCGCCTAGACTGGAGTGCAGTGGCCACTTCTGGCCACCACAGCCTTGACCTGCTGGGCTTTGGCAATCCTTCTGCCTCCAAGTAGTTAATTTTTGATTATTGGTCGAGATGAGGTCTTGTCAAGTGCCCGGGCCAGTCTTGAACTTACGGGCTTAGGCAATCCACTCACCTCAGCCTCCCAAATAGCTGGGATGACAGGATGAGCCACCAAGCCTGGCTTGCCTTTTTTCAAAAACATAACCTGTTTCTCCCTCTCACACTTTTATGTGACATATTCTTAAGAAAAAGTCACATATCCAGAAAAGTCAAGAGAATTGAGCAGCAAACTCCTTTCTGCCCACTTATAGATTCTGCCATTAATCCTTCCCCAGTCTTCTCCCGCATTTTTTAAAGTCAATGTCTTCCATTTTTTCTTCCTGGGTATAAATACTTGCAGAGGTTCCAGGAGGTAAATATCGATACTTTGAAAGCAATTGTTGCCCAAGTCTTGAGTTCCCTTCTGCTGCATAAGCCACCATGATTCCACTCCCACCTTTCATAGGCAGATGCATGATTGAGCCTCAGGACATTTTCATCCTCCCTTTCTTTTCCTGAATTTTATACAGCCACTTTCTTCAAAGAATTCTGTCTTAAGGTTTTAGATTTGTATGTTCACAGACCTTTTATTAATCAGCTTGGCGCACTTCTGTGCAAGAAACATGTACATCAGTCGACTTTTAGAACATTTCCTGTAACCTCAAGTTGTTAAGTACTTCAAAAAAAATCTCTTCAGAATTGGAAAGGTGGTGAAATCATTGCTGGGCACAGTTCATCACAAATTAAATGGGGTACCACTTTTTTTTCTGCCGTGGTTGAAGCGCCCGGTGTCTGTTGTTTTAATTAAAGCCACAGATGAACTGCCCACTTTGTTCTGTATCCCATCACCTGGGGTTGTACCCCCAAACCCTGGTTCTGGGGCTGGAATGGTTTCAATTTCAGGAAAGACTTTGCATCTCTTTAGACCGGGAATGTCCAACCTGTTGGGTTTCCTGGGCCACAGTGAGCAGAGAGTTGTCTTGGGTCACACATAAATTATATAAACTAGTTAGTGTGCATGTATGTGTGTGTGTGTTTATGTAAAAAAAAAAATGTTCTTTTTTTTCCTCTGTTGCCCAGGCTGGAGTGCAGTGGCATACTCATGGCCACCGCAGCCTCGACCTGCTGGGCTCCGGCAATCCTTACACCTCAGACTTCCAATTAGCTGTAACCACAGGCACCTCTCTTCATGCCTGTCTAGTTTTTGATTTATTGTAGAGATGAAGTCTTACCATGTTGCCCAGGCTGGTTTTGAATCTGCGGGCTCAGGCAATCCTTTCTCCTTGGCCTCCCAAAGTGCTGGGATGACAGGCATGAGCCACCACACCTGGCAAGACATCCTTTTTTTAATCATAAAGTTTAGAAAAATTAGAGCAATATAAAACCAATGGAAAATTTGACCTTGTTTTTGTAAGATGAATCTATCAATGCCTGACTTCATGGAAGTGGCTTCAGTTGTTAGTTCGCAAGGTGCACATCAAAAATGGTTGTTCAGCCGGGCTCGGTGGCTCAGCTTGTAATCCCATGCCTTGGGAGGCTGAGGTGAGTGGATTGCCTGAGCCTGTAGGTTCAAGACCCGCCTGGGCAACTTGGCAAGACCTCATCTCTACAATAATCAAAAAATTATCCGGGTGTGGTAGTGCACGCCTGTAGTTCCAGCTACATGGAAGGCTGAGGTGGAAGGGTCGCCAGAGACCAGCAGGTCAAGACTGCAGTGGCCGGGAGTGGCCACTGCACTCCAGTCTGGGCAACAGAGTGAGACACCAACTCAAAGAAAAAAAGAAATGGTTGTTCACTTTTGCTCTCCGTGTGCTTCGTAACTGAAAACAGTGGCTCACCAAGGGATGTGCCGTCAGAAAGTGATGTCAGGAATAAGCCTTGATGGTGAACTTTTTCAAAAGTGGAATGACACATAGGGTCACAAAGAAAATAAATGTTAAAAAACATGACAAGCCGGGCTCGGTGGCTCAGCCTGCACCTTTGGGAGGCTAAGGTGAGTGGATTGCCTGAGCCCACGGGTTTGAGACCCACCTGGGCAGCAAGACCTCATCTCTACAATAAATCAAAAACCAACTGGGCATGGTAGCGTGCGCCTGTAATTCCAGCTACTTGGAAGGCTGAGGTGGAAGGATCACCAGAGCCCAGTGGGTCGAGGCTGTGGTGGCCGGGAGTGGCCACTGCACTCCAGTCTGGGCGATGGAGTGAAACTCCAACTCAAAAAAACCCAAAAAACAACAAAGAAAAGCACATGACATTAAAAGAGGTTGTGGGGACGCATGACTAACTGTCCTGGGCCGCTTATGATCTGCCAGCTGTAGGTTGGACATGCCTGCCTTAGACCAAGCTGGGTCCGGTTGGACCGGGTCTGTGCACCCCAATCTGAAGCCTCCTGCAGGGGAGAAGACCAGAATTTGCAGGAGCCCACCCGCACTCATGGTGCCATCTGAGGACACGTGTCATGACCACACTCAGGTGAAGGTCATGACACAATGTCACTGGCGTGCTTCAGGGGTGCCAGTCTTCAAGACTCCCTACCATCCTGCAGACTCAGTGGTGTCCTGCCTTGGACCCTCCTCACTTGGTATTCTAGCCTAGGAGTCCCTATCTCCTGCCTAGGAGAATCCAGAGATGGCACCCTGAGTCCTCAGCCATGAGTCTAGTCAGCTAGTGGTCTGACTGATGACCCACCTGGGCCCAGGGTGGATGGGTGCCTGCCTTCCTGAGCAGAGCTTCCATGGAGGCTCCCAGGCCTTGGGCTGACCCAGAGTGTACTGAGCTCAAAATTGTCATGACCGGCCTGGGAGGTGAGTATGAGCCTCTGGGCCTCGACTGTCCTGAAAATCCATACTGCATCCCTTCCCTGTGTGGGGGGAGGCTTTTTGGAGTGGAGGGGGACCTCTGTGGTCTCTGGTGTGCCCTTGAGAGCACCGGGCTCAGCTACTCCTGTCCGGGTTTTCCCTGCCACCCCTGGTGAGTGTTGTGCCCATCGCCCTGGCAGGGGCCTAGCTGACATGCACACCCTTCTGGCTGTGGCGTGTCTGATCTGCCTCTTCACCAGGCCCACAGATCCGCAGGGGAGGAACCAGTCTGGCTCTTCTCTGCATCTTGGGGTCCCCAGGAGGTCCTGGCACATAGGCCCCAGGGGATGCTTGTCAGCTTAACACTCTGATTGGTTGGCATTGCCGATGCCTCTGGTCCTGGCTCTAGACATTCCTCCCCTCCCTGAAGCCCATCTGGTCACCACCTGTTCTTTGTTGGCCTCTCTCTGAGGATATCAGGCTTTGGGCCAGCTCTGTGGCTGCACACTTGGGCCAGGCAGCTGGACACTACACACCTTTGGGCTGAAGGTATCCTGCTGGACCCCAAAAGACCCTGCAAGGGAAGGCACTGGGTTCGAGAGGCCAAGGAAGTGACCCAGATGCCATGGGCATGACATAGGCTTTATTCAAGAACTTAGGCACAGGGAGTGCCAATCAGGAGCGACTGGCTGGGTGGGAGAGCACCCCACCCCACGTGAAGGCACACGGGTCACATTGACATGTCACGGAGGGCAGAGGCGGGGCTAGGGATGGAAAGGATGGGGTTTCATGCACTGTACACATGGCGCACGTGAACAGAATGGCTGAAAGTTGGGAATCACAGTATTATAATGAGCGTTATGATGAGTATGGTAATGAGCATTATCATGAGGATTTTGGTCATTATAATGAGTATAACATAATAAACATGGTAATGAACATTATAATAAGCACAATAATGAGTATTATAAGTATTATAATGAGTGTTATAGTTATTATAATGTGTATAATAATGAGTATGATAATGAGCTAAAGGTGAACTGATGCCATCTTAAGGTCAAGGGCCTTGATCCAGGTGGACAATCTGGTCTGAACCATCCAGGCCCAACTGCCTCAAGGAAGGGTGAGCAGAACTTTCACCGTGCTTGGCGGCAAGATGTGGTTGGCAGGCAAGGGATCCTTCACCCACAGCCTCAGCACGTCCTCCCACATTTAAGCCTGAGGGGAAGGGATGTCCTGGGCTGGCCACCCACAGGACACCTCCTGGTCCAGTCCCCGGCATGGGCTCTATCCAGGGTGTGCACATGTGATCACTGAGTGTGCATAGCAACCCAGATAAGTTCTGAGGCAGGTGACATGCAGTCCCTAGTATCCGTGTCTGCCAGGCTGGTGCTCTCAGGATGCACTCGGGCAGGTGTGGGGGGAGCGACCTTGGTTAAGCAGTGTTTTCCATGGCACACACTGCAGTCCAGATCACTCTGGGAGTGGACTTCCCCTAGAAGACCTGTGTGCTGGGCATAATTCCTCAGCCATGCCACCTTCTTGGTTCCAGAGATTTTCATGGATAACCTACTTCCCAGGGTGTCTACATATTCAAGAAGTCTTTGGAATCAGGTATTGCTGCCAACCACTAAGGAACAGTCTCCCGCGGCCACCAGCTTTGGGCTTGCTTTGATTCTGGGGGGAATGTCTGGGCCATGTGAAAGTAACTCACGCTTGGTGAGTTTTGGGGCAGGGTCCCCCTTGGGACTGTCCTGTCTCTTCTGAGTCTGCCCCTTTCTGACAAGGTTCTTTGGGTTGTAGGAGAAAGACACCCTCTTTGGGCTGGGTCAGGGAGAGGAGGAGGTGTGGATTTCATGACTGCCGGGGCAGCTCTGGACACCAAAACCCGTCACATATGTGCTCAGCTATGTCAAAGCTCACCGTGGAGGTGACAGTGATGCTGAGACACCCTTCCCACAGACACAAGCTGCCATGTTCAGATGGGCCTTCAGAGGGTTGGATAACCAGGTCAGGGGTGACTGGGACCAGGGGGTCATGGGCCTCCACCTCCCCCAATTTTCACCCCTTAGCAGAGGCAGTCACCTTGGGTCAAGTGGGCTCTCAAAGTTGTCCTTTTCCTCATCCTCCGTGAGATGTTAGTGACTTATATCATGAAAATATCATTGATGATGAGTGCAGACACGCACACCCTATCCTCACCACAACCTGGGAAGGGGGCATGAGTATCATCGCCCCCATATTCCAGGTGCATAAACAGGATGGAGGATGTTGGTTGAACTTGCTGAAGATTGCGTGGCCACCCAGGACCCCTGCCTGGCCACTGCCCACCCCACGGTACAGAGGAGTCATGGGGTGACATGGCAGTGGCTTCCCTACCCCATATCCTTTCTCAGGGGTTGGACTTGGGCCATCCTCCTGCCTCAGCCTCTCAAGCAACTGGGACTACAGGTGTGTGCCACCACACCCAGCTAATTTCTTGATTTATTTATTTATTTTTTGAGTTGGAGTCTCACTGTTGCCTAGACTGAGTGCAGTGGCCACTCCCGGCCACCGCAGCCTCGACCTGCAGGGCTCCAGCAATCCTTCTGCCTTAGCCTTCCAAGTAGCTGTAACTACAGGCGTGCGTTACCATGCCCGGCTAATTTTTGACTTATTGTAGAGATGAGGTCTCACCAAGTTGCCCAGGAGGGTCATGATAATTTCTTTATTTATTGTAGAGATAAAGTCTCACCCAATTGCCCAGACTGGTCTCGAAACCCTGGGCTCAGGCAATCCTCTCGCCTTGGCCTCCCAAAGTGCTGTGATTACCTTTTATTTTTAAAACCCCTCTGGGTCATGGAAATACCAGGGGCTGTGTGAGGGGCAAGTGGGGGGATGGGCCTGGGAACTGCAGAGAGGGAGGGTGTGGCACCCTGTGCCCCCCACCCCTTCTGCAGGGCTGGTGTATGCATTTCTTACCTCAGTGGGCTCTACTGAGGCTGTTCTTGTTTTTCTATGTGTGTATGTATGTATTTATTTTTTTGAGGTGAAGTCTCACTCTGTCACCCAGACTGGAGTGCAGTGACTGCTCCTGGCCACTGCAGCCTTGACCTGCTGGGCTCTGATAATCCTTCTGCCTCAGCCTTCCAAGTAGCTGGAACTATAGGCACGCACTACTATGCCCTGCTCATTTTGATTTATCGTATAAGTTGCCCAGGGGGGTCTCGAACCCGCAGGCTCAGGCAATCCACTCACCTCAGCCTCCCAAAGGCACGGGATTACAGGCTGAGCCACCGAGCCCAGTTTATATATTTATTTTTTGAGTGGTAGTCTCTGTTGCCCAGGTTGGAGTACAGTGCCATGCTCATGGCCACCACAGCCTCAACATGCTGGGTTCAGGAGATCCTTCTGCCTCAACCTTCCAAGTAGTTGGAACCATAGGCATGCACCACCATGCCCAGCTAATATTATTAGTATTATTTTATTTATTGTAGAGGTGAGGTCTCACCAAGTTGCCCAGGCTCATCTGGAAACCGCGGGTTCAGGCAAGACTCTCACCTTGGCCTCCCAAAGTCCTGGGATTATAGGCATGAGCCACTGCACCCGGCCAGTCATTACTGTATATCTTGGTGGTATTAAACATTTTCACTACGTTGTATAACTACCACCCCTACCTATATCCCAAAGTTTTCTTCAGCCCCAATACAATCTCTGTGAATCATCCTCATAAACAGCAAGCTATTAAACAGTAGTTCTCCCACTTCCCATTTCTGGTCCCTGGTAACCACCATTCCACCTTCTGTCTCTATGAAGTTGGCTCTTCCAGTTACCTCCTAAAAGTGGACTCTTGCAAGATTTCCCCTTCCAGCCGGGCTTGGTGGCTCAGCCTGTAATCCCGCACCTTTGGGAGGCTGAGGTGAGTGGATTGCCTGAGCCCATGTGTTCAAGACCCGCCTGGGCAGGCGAGACCTCATCTCTACAATAAAATCAAAAAATTAGCTGGGTGTGGTAGTGCGCGCCTGTAATTCTGGTTACTCGGAAGGCTGAGGTGGAAGGATCACCGGAGTCCAGCAGGTCGCGGCTGCGGTGGCTGGGAGCAGCCACTGCACTCCAGTCTGGGTGATAGTGAGACTCCAATTCAAAAAACTTACAAAAAAAGATTTCCCCTTCTGTGTCTGCCTTATTTCCCTTCCTTTTTGTGATTGAGAAGTATTTCATTGTATGAGTAGACCACAAATCATTGTATGAGTAGATGGACAGATGAACACATTGCTTCTATCTTTTGGCTGTTGTTAATGATGTTGCTATGAACATCAGTGTACAAATATCTGTTCAGTGGTGGCTCAGCCTGTCATCCCAGCACTTAGGGAGGCCAAGGTGAGTGGATTGCTTGAGACTGTGGGTTTGAGATCAGCCCAGGCCACTTGGAGAGACCTTGTCTCTACACTAAATCAAAAATTAGCTGGGTATGGTAACGTGTACCTGCAGTTCCAGCTACTTGGAAGGATGAGGTGGCAGGATCACCAGAGCCCAGCAGGTTGATGCTGGATTGGCATGAGTGTGCCACTGTGCTCTAGCCTGGGCAACAGAGTAAGACTCCAACTAAAACAACAAAACAAAACAAAAAACACCAAAAAACAGAAATCTGTTCAATCCTCTGCTCTCAATTATTTTGGATTTATAACTAGAAGCAGAATTGCTATGCCATAAGTTATTCACTATTTAATTTCTGGAAAAGAGTTAGACTGTTTTCTACAGTAGTCACACCATTTTACATTTCTTCCAGCAAGACATAAATGTCCCAACTTCTCTGCATCCTCACCAACACTTGTTATTTTCTATTTATTATTATTATTGCTATTTTAGTAGGTATAAAGTGGTATATCATTGCTGTGTTAATTTGCGTTTGCCAAATGCCTAATGATGCTGAATGTTTTTTCATGTGCATGTTGCTCATTTGCATACTTCCTTTGGAGAAATGTCTGTTCAAGTTCTTTACCCATTTTTGAATTAGGTTGCTTGTTTTAAGGGTATTTCTTTTTTTTTTTTTGAGTTGGAGTCTCACTCTGTCACCCAGACTGGAGTGCAGTGGCCGCTCCTGGCCACTGCAGCCTTGAACTGCTGGGCTCCAGCAATCCTTCCACCTCAGTCTTACAAGTAGTTGGAATTATAGGCACGCACTACCACGCCTGGCTAATTTTTTGATTTATTGTAGAGATGAGGTCTCGCTAAGTTGCCTAGGTGGGTCTCGAACCCGCGGGCTCAGGCAATCCACTCACCTCAGCCTCCCAAAGGTGCAGGATTACAGGCTGAGCCACCGAGCCCAGTTTAAGGGCATTTCTTATTGACAGCTTAGAGTTGGGCCACATTTAATGTGCTTGATTTAAGTCTATCTTCTTTTTGTTTTTGTGCCATTTGTTCTTTTTTCTCTTATCTTCTTTTCTACCTTTTTTTAGATTAATAGAATAATTTTATGATTTTGTTTATTTTGTGCTTACCTGTTAGCTATTACTCTTTGTTTTATTATTTTAATGATTGCCGTAGGCTTTATAGCATCCATCTTTATCTTATTATCATCATTTGTCAAGTAATATGTCAGTTCATGAAAGTATAAGAACTTTACGATATTATATGTCTATATCCCCATCTCAAACTTTATGATATTGTAGTCAAATATTTTTCTAACATATGTCATAAATCTCTTCACTGCACTTTTTTTGTTTAAACAGTCACTTGTCTTAAGGAGAGTTAAAGAAGAAAAAAACTCATATTTATCCTTAAGATTGCCATTTCCAGTTGTCATTCTTTTGTGTAACATATTTTTATTTAATAATAATTCCTTCTGCCTCAAGACCTTTCTTTAGCATTTCCTGTAGGACAGACAGCCTGGTTATAAATTCCTTCAGCTATTGTATGTCTGAAAAATCTGTTTTGTCTTTATTTTTGTAAGATATTTTTACTGGTTATGTAATTCTAGTCTATTTTATTCAGTGCTTTAAAAGTGTTGTTCCACTGTCTGCTCACTTACATTGTTTCCAGCGGGGAATCTGCTGTAATTCTTAAGTTTGTTTTCTAGATATATCGTGTCTCCCTGTCCCCCTTGTGTGCATTTATCTTTGGTTTTGAGTCATCTGTTATGTTGTGCCTTGGTGTAATTTTCTTTATGATTCTTGTGCTTAGATTTCATTGTGCTTCATGAGTCTGTGAGCTTATAGTTTTCATAGAGTTTGAATTGTTTTTGGTCAAAAATGCAAATTTTTTTGTTTTCCCCTTTTTTCCAAAGGATCTGATTAAATGTACCTTAGGCTGCTTGAATGTGTTTTATGGCTTATTGATGAACTGTTCTTGTATTACAATTTGTTGCTGCTAACATTTTCCCTGTGTGCTGTATTTTACTCTATCTTCAGATTCACAGATCTTTTTGTGCAATGTCTAATTTGTTGTTAATCCCATCTAGTGTGTTTTTTATTTCAGATATTGTATTTTTTTAATCTTTGGTAGTTTAATTTAGGGTTCTTTGTTTTGTTTTGTTTCTCATGTTGCTACTTATCTCTTTGAACATCTATATAGTTAATATCATTTTTAATATTTTGTCTGCTACTATAACAACTGTATTAGTTTTAGGTAAGTTTTGATTGGCTCATTTTTCTTGTTTATAGGTCATGTTTCTCTGCTTCTTTGTAAGCATTGTACTTTAAAAAATTATTTTATCAATTTTATCATTTTTTTTTGAGTCCCAGTCTCACTCTGTCATTCAGGTTGGAGTGCAGTGGCATCCTCATGGCTTTTGCAGGGTTGATCTGCTAGCCTCAGATGATCTTTCCACCTCAACCTTCCAAACTGGACCTACAGGCATGTGCCACGATGCCTAGTTAATTTTTTTTTGAGTTGGAGTCTCACTCTGTCGCCCAGACTGGAGTGCAGTGGCCACTCGTGGCCACCGCAGCCTCAAAATGCTGGGCTCTGGTGATCCTTCCAACTCAGCCTTCCAAGTAGCTGGAATTACAGGCATGTGCTACCACACCCGGCTGATTTTTTAAATTTATTGTAGAGATGAGGTCTCGCTGCCCAGGTGGGTCTTGAACCCGCAGGCTCAGGCAATCCACTCACCTCAGCCTCCCAAAGGCGTGGAATTACAGGCTGAACCACCCAGCCCAGCTTAGCTGATTTTTTTATTTATTGTAGAGACAAAATCTCACCAAGTTGCCTAGGTTGGTCTTGAACCCCTGGGCTCAGGTAGTCATCTTGCCTCAGGCTTCCAAAGTGCTGGGATTACTGGTGTGAACCACGGCACATAGAAGCATATTAAGTTTCATTGTTAAACTTTGTGAATTGTGAGTTTTATCTTGTTGGACGTGTGAATTTTTGAATTTCTGTCAATATTCTTGAACTTTGTTCTGGGGTTTGGTTAAGGGACCAGTAAACATTTTGATCCTTCTGGGTGTTGCTTTCAGTCTTTATTCAGCAGGCTGGTAGCAGCATTTAACCTAGGCCTGAGTATTTCTGACACTTCTGTGTATTTAGTGTCCCCTGAGCCTCGAGCTTTCACAGTTTGGTTGGTGGGAATAGGTGCTCTTCCTGGTGGTGTAATTGATGTGTTTATTTCTGCTATTCCTCTTGGACAGTTCTTTCTCTGGCCTGAGACGACTTGTCACATGCACACCTCAATCATATTCTGCAGAATATGTGAGGAGACAGATTTCCACCAGTCTCTGTTCCATTCCTTCTCCTCCTGTTGCTCATCCTGCAAGCTGGGCCCCACCATGTTCTCAGCCTCATTACTTCCACAGCCTAATTACTCAGCCTTATTACTTCCACCCCCTAGGGGTCCCTTCTTGTACCATGGCCTGGAAACAATGTTAAGACAGTACACTGAGAATAATCACAGGGCCCACCTTTTTAGTTTCCTGTCTCTCGTGCATCAGTGTCCTGTTTTTGAAAATCAGTGTTCTGTTACACATTTTGAGTATTTTTTTTTGGTGGCTTTAGGGGGAGGCTAAATTCGGTGCCTAGTACTCCATCTTGACTGGAAGTAGAAGTCTTTCCTTTTCTCTTTCATCTCTGCCCATTTTGTTTTGTCTCTTCTTTCTCCAACCCTGGTCTGTTCCTCCCTTCTCCTGTTCCTCCACCTTCTTCCCTACTTTCTTTCCAGACTCCTGTTCACACTTTGGTTTCCCCTTCCCACCACCTTGTAGTTCAAGCATCACCATATTTGCATTTTCTGGAGAGATCTGTCTCACCCCTGTTGTGTCATTCATGTGTCCATCTATGGCCCAGTCACCTGTGGCTGTTCATTTATTTGTTCATCAAACTTGGGCTGGGTTGGACCAGGTGCTGAGGAAGCATTATTGAGTACAGCGGGTTTTGTTCCTGCTTCCTGGGAGTGAAACACAAAGTAGATAATCCACAGATTTATACAAATCCCTTGTGGTGGTAAATACACCTGAATGATCACATCCTGTATGTGTGTGCTTGGTATCTGGAGAAAGGTAGCCAGGGAAGTTGTTTCCGACCTATAAACTGTGAGATAGGAAAAGGGCAGAAAGGGGGCCTAATTCCAGGAGAAGGAGCAGTAAGAAACAACCCCCTAGGTCCCGAGGCTCCCAGCATCAGACTGAGAGTTACACCATTGAATTCCTTGGTCCTAAGGCTTGGACTGAGCCATACTACCAGCATCCCAGTGTCCCCATCACTGCACGAGCCAATTCCTGTGGTAAGTCCCCAGGACACATCCTATTAACTTATTCTCTCTGGAGAGTACTGAGGAATGCAGTGCACTTTATTTGTTTGTTTTATTAATGATGACCATTTTTACTGGGGTTAGGTAGTATCTCAATGTGGTTTTGATTTGCATTTCTCTGATGATGAGTGAGGCTGAGCACTTTTCCATGTGTCTGCTGGTTGCCCATAATCTTATTTTGAGAAGTGTTTATTCATGTCTTTTGCCCACTTTTGAATGGGGTTGTTTGTTTTTTTTCCCCTTTCGGTGCATTTGTGTTCCATGTAGATCCTAGATGTTAGGCCTTTGTCAGATATACAGCTGGCAAATATTTTTTCCAATCTGCGGGCTATCTCACTTGCAGTGCACTTCTAAGGAGAGACAGCAGAGAGCTTGCTTTCTCTGCGTGAGTGCACAGAGCTTGCTCTCTGAATGAGTGTACAAAGCGGCCATGTTCTCAACATGAAGAAAACCTTCTCAACAGAAGGAAACTGTCTATGGTTAGGAGGGGAGCCCTCACCAGGAATTGAATCACTTGGCACCTTGACCTTGGACCTCCAGCCTTAAGAACTGAGCAAGTACTTTTCTGTTGTTTCAGCCACCTGACTCATGGTATTTTGATATGACAGTGGAGTTGACCAGTGCATGCCCACACCAGTCACAGCAGAGGCCTAGGTGCTGCCAGATAGCCACAGTTCCTCAAAGTCTCATCTAAGTTTATACATGGTGAGTGTCTGGGCCTTGTCCTGATTCTCTCCATGGTCTAACCTTCTGTCTACCTGTCTGTGGCTGGCATCTTCGTGGCACAGTCCACAGACTGTCTGGTGTGGACTTTTCTTTTTTTTTTTTGAGTTGGAGTCTCACTCTGTCACCCAGACTGGAGGGCAGTGGCCGCTCCCGGCCACCACAGCCTCAACCTGCTGGGCTCCAGAGATCCTTCCACCTCAGCCTTCCAAGTAGCCGGAATTACAGGCGCGTGCTACCATGCCCAGCTAATTTTTTGATTTAGTGTAGAGATGAGGTCTCATCAAGTTACCCAGGTGGGACTCAAACCCGCGGCATTCCAATCACCTCAGCCTCCCAAAGTGCAGTATTACAGGCTGAGCCATCGAGCCCAGCTGGTGTGGACTTTTCAAGGACATATGTGTGTAGATGACTTGAGAAGACTTGAGTCTGGTCTGTGCTCCTTCAGTGCCAGTCCTTCTTTGCAATTCTGATTAGACCCCCAGCCTGTCCAAGGTCACTGCCCGCCTGGCAGGAGCTTCCTTGAAGAGTAGGGTCAATTCCAGGAAAGCGGTAGCATGTGCTGTTCAGTTTTGTTCCAGATCCCGGGGAGTGTAGATGCTCACCTCCATCTGTCTGTGCAGCTGAAGGAGGTCTCAGAGTTGTTACCCACTTGAATCCAACCAAGAATGAGAAGGACACAGCTTCCCATCTGAGTGCTCAAGGACAGTGTTCTAAGAATGTGGTTTGGGCTGAGTCCTGAGATGTGGGTGGCATGGACTGTGAGGTCAGCCAGGGAGTGAGGCTCTCCATAGGGGTGGGTGCTGGAATGAGACATGTCTGTGCTCCTGAGATAGAGTCAGATGATCATGTAAAAGAGGTCACCAGTTCTCAACCCTGGCTGAGCCCCTATTTCACTTTGGGGGCATTTGCAGGTGAGTTATTTCCAAGCCCCCAAGGCAGTCTCCTGCATCCATGTCTCTAGGGCTTGGAAGCCCAGAGCCCTGAGATTTTTTTATTTTTAGTCAGTCTCCCTTTGTCACCCAGTCTGGAGGGCAAGGGCATGCTCATGGCCACTGCAGCCTCAACTTGCTGGGCTTAGGTGATCCTTCTGCCTCAACCTTCCAAGTAGCCAGAACCATAGGTGTGCACTGCTATGCCTTGCTAATTTTTTTATTTATTGTAAAGATGAGGTCTCACCAAGTTGCCCCAGGTGGTCTGAAACTCCTGGGTTTAAGCAATTCTCTTGCTTCAGCCTTCCAAAGTGCTGGGATTATAGACTTGAGACACTATGCCTGACGGGACTGAGATATTATCAGAGGGGAGATCTCGGAGCTGGGTGATCTTGCTGTAGGGCTTCACCAGGCTATGCAGACGTGAGCACAGCCTTTCAACCTGGTGTTGGGGTGTCATTCTCCATGCTCTGGGGAGTGTTAAGGGCCAGGGAGCTGGGCTGTGGACAATGTCACATCCTGGGACAGGATATACCAAGTATTTGCACATAGACTTGGAGGACATCTCCCAGGGGAACCTGAAAGATGTTCTCAGGTATAAGGTTAGTTTGGTAGTTTGCAACTTCTCACAGGGGGTACGGAGCCTCATGCTTGTAGAGACAAGGTATTGCCAAGTTGCCCAGGCTGGTCTCTACAATAAATGAAAAAATTAGCTGGGTGTGGTGGTGCACACCTGTAGTTCTGGCTACTTGGAAGGCTAAGGCAGAAGGATCGCCAAAGTCCAACTCGTCATTGCTGGAGTGGCTGTGAGTGTGCCATTGCACTCTGGCCTGGTGACAGAGTGAGATTCTTACTCAAAGATTAAAAAAAAAAGATCTGTGATGTTTCATCTCTCCACAGAGGTCTCAGAGCTCTGTGATTTTATTGTAGTGCTTATGAAAAATGTCAGACTCTATAAAAAAATTGAAGGTGGTTTATTATTTGTTTGTTTGTTTGTTTGTTTGTTTTGAGTCTCTCTCTGTCACCCAGACTGGAGTGCAGTGGCTGCTCCCGGCCACCATAGCCTCGACTTGCTGGGCTCCGGCGATCCATCTGCCTCAGCCTTCCAAGTAGCTGGAACTACTGGTACGCACTACCTCGCCTGGCTAATTTTTTGGTTTATTGTAGAGATGAGGTCTCACCAAGTTGCCCAGGCGGGTCTTGAACTCGTGGGCTCAGGCAATCCACGCACCTCAGTCTCCCAAAGGTGTGGGATTACAGGATGAGCCACTGAGCCCAGCTGGTTTATTCTTGAACCGAACTTGGGGACTTCAGCCCAGGCACACCTATTCCCAGGATTATCTGAGAACCTGTGCCCACCTGTAGTCCAACAGTGTCTGTGTTCTATGCAGTTTAAGGAAGGTGGAAATTGAAAGAAACCACAAATCAATGATGTGAGATTCTCATTGGGTTGTCCAGGGGAGGAGGAGGGAATTTCCATGCGGTGCCTTGCAAGTCAGAGGTGGGTTCAAAGATGTCTTGACTGATCATATGCACTTCTTGTCAGGAGGTGAGATTGAGATGCTTTGCTGAGACAGAGGGCAGGAACACTCTAGGCTTGTTGACACACAGATGAAGTCCTATATGTGGCAGACATCAGGAAGGATAGACAGGTGGCTTACAAGGTCCCTGGAGTCTGAGAATCCACAGAAGATGGCGTTTCAGGACCGTAAATCTTCTTTGTTGTGTGATGCCGGAGTCAGGTTGGAAAGTACACTTTAGGATACAGACATTAGGGTGATAAAGCCTGTCATGTGTGCACAACTGATGCTTCTTGAGTGAGTCTTTTTCTGGCTTGGTTAGAGGAATTTGGATAAAGAGGAAAATAGTTCAGGTATAGTCTTCAGTGTGACGTACCTCATCCCCATACAAAATAGTTTAACTGGGTTTCTGCTGACCCATCACTGAGAAGGTGCATCAGCCTTCCTAAGTACCCCATGGGCGGTGGCTGTCCAAGTCAGAGATGCCATCAGTGGGTAGCTCTGTGGTCAGCCATTTAGAGGAGAATCTTGGTCCTGCTGGGTGATTCTGCAGCTGGTCTGGTATCGGGCCTGGGGCTGGAAGTAGAACCCAGTAGAACTTTTCTTTCTCCTACAGCACGGACAAGGTTGCTGAGAGATCCAAGAGATTCAAAAAAACTATACTTGCTGTAAAAGAAGCGTTCATTGCATTTTATATATTCCTACCTCACGTTCACTATATTTCATAAATTCTTAGTATTTTAAATCCAACCTCAGACCCCGTAGAACTAGGCACATGTCAGGTGCCAGGTAGTAGTTGATTGTATAGTTATACAATGTTTTAAGCAGTGTTTGTACTTAGAACTTTATTAAGCTTTTCTTTGTCCCAATTGTCATGCTGGCTTCTGCCGCTTCTGTAACAAGCTGTAAAAGTTAAGCGATAAGCCCCTTCCGGGCATTCCTTAAACTCTGTGGCGTCACCCACTTCTGGTGGGCTCTGCGTTATCTCAAACCTGCCCATGTGCCCGAGCTGATTTATACACAGTCACTGTGACTGTGTAAACCTAGCTTATCTGGTATTCCACTTTGCCCATTTAGCCGTTTTCCGTCAATCACAAATAACTAATCCTGAGCCTGCACAAATCAAACTCGAATCAACCAAAGTCTTTATAACTGCGTCATATAGTTTTTATCCAATCCTGTGTGCGCCAGTTTGTAAAGCCACCCCACTCCCTTAGAATTATGTATAAAAGGTGCGTGTTAACCTGAATCGAGGCTCTCGTCCCTGAAGCCACTGCATCAGCTTCAAACGTGAGCTCAGACTCGAGCCTGAATAAAGACCCTCATGTATTTTCATCGGAACTGGCTCTCTGGTGGTCTCTCGAATTTTGAATTTTGGGTTTAACATTTGGAGGTTCCACCGAGATCCCAGAGACCTCCAAGACCCCCCCGGCCCGGAGGGTCTCCACACTGGTGGGTGAGTGCACTCTATTGCCTGTCTGTCTGCTTGTTCGTTAGCTTGTCTGTCTTGTCTGTCTGTCTGCTTGTTGGTTACTTGTTTGTTAGCACGCTTCTTGTAGAATATCGATATCCATCCCGTAAGGTCGGAAGAAGGTGTGGGTGGATGCACTCTGGGGCCGCCGGCCAGGGATCTTGGGAGACGTCCCTCGACCCCATCTGGAGGACAGGGCAAAAGCTGTCCTCACATGTAAGGGAGTCCAGATGTTGAGAGGCGTGGACTCAGCCTGTAAGGGAGTCCAGGTGCCGAGAGGCGTGGACTCAGCCTAAGTTCAGTTTAGCTCCCGGATGCACTGGCAGGCCAGCATGAGGGGGTCGTCTGGTACGCCCAATTTTTTGGGTACGCACCAGGCCCAGATTTGGAGGATAGCACTGTCCTCATATCTGAAGGTAACCCAGCCCCAAGAGGTGCAGACTTGCCTTCAGATCGGTTTCATCTTTGTCTCCACAGTCGTAGGAAATCATACTTTTGTGTTGGTGTCGTCTTTTTGTCTGCTGTGTTTGTGTGTATGTTACTGTAGACGGAAAACATGGGACAGAGACTGGCCACCCCTCTAACTCTTATGACTGACCACTTTTCGGGCGTTAAAGAAAGGGGTGATAATCTGAGTGTAATCATTCATGGAAAAAAAAAGGCTGTCCTTCAATGTAGGATGGCCACCAGAGGGCACTTTCTCACTAAGTTTTGTTTTACAGGTTAAGCATATTATCTTCCTGTTCTCCGTCATGGCCGCTCGGATCAGGTGCCTTACATTCTCGTATGGTAGGATGTAACTGATAACCCTCCGTGGGCCAAATCTTTTATTCTACCCAAACAGGGCTGATGCTCAGAGTCCTGGCCTCACAGGAAACAAAGCCCAGCCCGGGTGGCCGAGGTGCAGCGAGGCGACCCTTGGCCCCCCCTGCGAACATGGCACTGCGAGCAGGGCGGAGCATGCGAGCTGTGGTCTGCAGCCTGCGTGCGACCTCGTGGCCCACTGTGCTCTGCCTGCTGAGGCCCTGGGGGCCTGGGATGGGTGCCATCCGGATGCTGCGTGCAGGACCTGCCCTGCTCTCAGTGCATAAATTCACAAAAAATTTTTTTACCTATGATTCATTATAAAATTAAATAGGAATTTATTTTGTGTACTTAAGTTACAATTTTGCTCATACAAATTTACCTTATCCACAACTTAATTAAGGCAGAGAGGAAACTGAGAACAAAGAGGTTTAATGAGCATGAACAAATCAGTGGGAAAACTTTCAAAATGAATATGAAAGCATACAGATTCTAAGTACTGCTGTGGAAGAATTTATGCTAATGACTGTAGTTCTATCATTTCATTTTAAAAGTATACCCTAGGATCCTCAGCCAAAATAAGTAATATAAGCAATATAAGCTATATATATATACAGCCAATATATAAGTAATATAAGTAAAATATATATTATAAACAATAATAAATTGCAAGCATTCAAGGCAAATTCAGTAAACAAAATAAGAAAGGTTTTCACCTCCTTTGTCCTCTCTCACCCCCCCCTTGCCCCCATATGTACTTAGAAAGCCACTTCAAGTTTCCACGTGGCTTGGTGGGTCTCTTCTCAGGGGGGTGACTGGGACAGGGGAGATATTTGAAAATTCTTCTTTGTTGTTTTCTTATAATAAATTTCTCTCAAGTTGTATCTGAGCTGGGACTGTGTCAACCTTCTTTCCAGAGGAAAATGAAAGGATCATGTAAATGAATCCTGCTAGCTAATTACGAAAAAAAAGATGTTAATAAACAGGCTAACTGAGGTGCTTTTTGGGTGCCTTTTGTATAGCTTTGGATTTCCCTAATAGTTTCACGTTGAATCCTATCTAAACCCTTCCACTGCATATAAACTTATTGCTTTGGTTGGAGCTCTGAGGTTAGAAAAAATGTAAAAAAGTTGTTGGTGTAAAGTATGTTTTTAGTAAGAAAGGATAAAGGAAAGATAAATAATTATATAAAAAAATTATATAATGCATTTTTGTTCTATAATAGAATGGCTGGTTAAAAAAAGAGTATAGAACAAAAATAAAAGGTTTAAGCATGTCAAAAAATGGTATAAGTTTATCAAACATGGTAAAAGTTAGTAAAAAAGAGAAACAGAATTCAATTAGCCCTCTCCCTGTCTTTATTACAAAAGGGTGAGGTTTATTTTTCTTTTCAAAATCGTTGAACTGTCATTTTGGCTAAATAAGTAACTTTTACAATAACTACTGTGATTTTGTGTTGTAACATGCTTTTAAAAAAAACTTTGATACTTAAACTCTTCAAGTTCTTGATTCAGTCTCTAGGATGAAATAAGCAGCAAGCTCCAGGAACCACACTTACCCCACCCCCTTCTAAATTGCCTGAAGGCCAGGTAAATTAATTTCACTAACAGCACGAACTTTAAAATCTCCTTCCAGGCACAAGAATTACTATCCAACATAGGATGAGTGGAAAATAACCTGGGCTTCACTCTCTAGCATATCAATTGTTATAAAAGTATGTCAGACCTATTATAAAAACAAAGGAAACTGTTTTCTCTTGCCAATGTTTACCTGTTTTGAATTCTCAATTTAAGCTATAACCTAACTACATGTCTCTAATGTTTCCAATCTTTCTTTCTTCAGACTTTGTGTCAAAGTGGCTGTATTTTCTTATTAAAGTACAACTATAAATAATTTACAAGGAAATATTTCAACTTATGTTAATGGATACATACAATATATGGAACTTTCACTTTTCCAACATTGTTTTCTTTGGGGAACAGTAACTCTTTTCATCATCGCTTGCTTAATAATTTTTGCTTATGCTCTCACTTGATGTTTTATTAAATCCAAATAGCATTTGCTTAAGGTCCTACCCTTTCCTGTTCATGCCCAAAGTTTACTTCATCTATTCGGGTTCCTGACTGTAGGCATGTCCAGCCTCCCTGACAATGGTCCAGCATACACGTCTAAATTTTTCCAGCAGTTTTGCTCCCAACTTAACATTTTTTACTCCACAAGAATTCCCTACAATTCACCCAGTCAAGCCATAGTTGAAAAAAGCTCACCAAACTTTAAAAATCAAGTAATTAAATTATAAGACGGGAGATTCAAATATAGTTCTCCCCACCATATTTTAAATCATGCCTTGTTTGTTGTAAACCATTTAAATTTGAGTTCGTAGGCAATTCAGCTATGGCTAGACATTGGAACCCGGATAAAATAATTAAACCTATGGTAATATGGAAGAATCTTCTTACAGGAAAATGGGAGGGCCTGCTTTATTTTGTGCTCAGGTACCAGGCTTTTGCTTAATATCTACCTTTAAGTCTCTGAGTACAGAAAGCCCTTATCAGGACAGTTGGTGGCTGGAGATGTTAATGCCTGGAGAAACCAACCCTGGTCATGCGACTAAGGCTTCACCACCTGTCAGTGTACCTGCTTGCATCTTCAATGGTATGGAAAAAGACTAGTCACTCATCCAGCGAGATACTGGCTTCCTGAAATGAAGAGACTGTGCTTATAACTCTACGGTGGACCATCCTGTGCCCAGTAAAAGATAATATATTAGTGACTGGGATTTTTTTAATGGCTCTACGCTTACCACAGCTAGGTGACATTTCAATAAATGGGTGCCTCCAGTACTGTCCATCAATACAGAGTCCAGCAAATTATTCAGCTTCATCTATGGAGAGCTCTTGCAGCACTTCAACCAATCAGTCTGTCTAAATCTGTTGGACAAACTCAGTCACACCTTATTAGAGCATACTTGCAATCTCCATATATATTTCCTGTTTGGAATGAATAGCAAACTGTTAAAATTATTTATCGTGATAATGTTTATAAGATATCTTGTACTGAATGCATTTTAACTAATTGATTAACCAACGCCTTTTATGAAGAATTTGTCATTCTTAAACAACCCCCTTATTTAATGACTCCTGTACACTTGTCATCTTGTTGGTATAATGAATATGGTTTGCAGACACTATATAAGGCTAGTTTCTTTTTGGAAAGACAGAAGAGATTTTTAGCTACTTTAATTGTAAGAATTATAGCATTAATAGCTATTGCTACTTCAGTAACAGTTTCAGCTGTAGCTCTACCTAAGGAAGTTCATACAGCTACCTTTGCTGATCAGTTATCTAAGAATGTTTCTATTGCATTAGCTAGTCAAAAAATTATAAATCAAAAATTAGAAAGTAAAGTTAATGCTTTAGCAGTAGGACAAGAGCTTGTAACTTCAAAGATAAAATTAGCTCTCCAATGTCACTCTGCATTTAAGTGAACTTGCCTCACTCCTTTGGAGGTGAATAAGTCTGTCCATAATTGGGACAAGATAAAGAATCATATCCTTGGAATTTGGAATCATACGGACTTGAGTATAGACCTTACTAAATTACATCAAGACATACAGGACATAACTGTTGCTGAAAAGCAGTTCCGGTCCTATAAAATGGCTACCTCCATATTTAATAACTTCTCATTGTTTGTTAATCAAAGGTCATTGATGTCTATACTCATTAATATGGGAATTTGCAGGACAGTGATTCTTGTGTTGCTATGCCTACCTCCAGTTATTTTCAGAGTACTGAAAAAGAACATTTCTCAGCTCAACACCGAGTTTCATGATTTTGTGCACAAAAATTAAAAAAAGGAGATATGTTGGGAGCCAGCCACAGAGGCCCACTGAGTGTTAGGGATTAAGAAGGGCCATGGACCCTGAGACCGCTAGGATGTGTTTGGGAGCCGTTAACCCCATTTTCCTCCTCCTTTTACCATGTAGCACAAGTAACCTAAAGAAAATCTGCTGATCTAAACTGAAGGCTCTGTGACTGTGGCAGGCATGGCTTACTCCAGAAGCCAATTGCTCCTGTTTCCCATATAACTGTGGTTTCAGCTTAAAAATTAAATAATTCAAATTCAGGTCACATTTGGAAGCCTTTTATATGGTACAAGCTTCTTTATAAGATTTAAAAGTATATTTATAAAATTAGTATATACTTATAGAGAGCTGTTTCAAGCTTTTCAATAGTATAAATAATTATCTAGAGTTGTCAGAAATGGCCCAGCACAAAGTTTGGGCCACATTCCTGAGAGCCCAGTGCATACTTTAGACTGGGTTGCATTCTTTTAGGCCAGCTTTAACTACAATTAATGCAAGGTTTTTCTACCTATTATAAAAAATTAAATTTATTTTATTCATATAAAATATTGTAAAATAGGTCATGCTAACGTCAGAAAATCATGTTAGTTCAAGCATGACCAATCATAATATTTTAAAGTTTAATAGAAATACAGTTAACTTTTAAAAATTTCATTTTCTCTATTTTCTACTATTGTAGTTTTAAAAAACGAGAGCAGTCGGGCTCGGTGGCTCAGCCTGTAATCCTGTGCCTTTGGGAGGCTGAGGTGAGTGGATTGCCTGAGCCCACGGGTTTAAGACCCACCTGGGCAGCAAGACCTCCTCTCTATAATAAATCAAAAAATCAGCTGGGCATGGTAGCACATGCCTGTAATTCTGGCTACTTGGAAGGCTGAGGTGGAAGGATCGCCAGATCCCAGGAGGCGAGGCTGTGGTGGCCGCGAGCAGCCACTTCACTCCAGTCTGGGCAACAGAGTGCGACTCCAACTCAAAAATAAATAAATAAAAATAAATAAATAAATAAAAAACGAGAGCAACAACTCAATTGATTTAAAGCATGGTTTAACCACTCCCCCTGGTTTACTACATTAATTTTCACCATAGTTGGCCCTTTAATTGTTTTAATTCCCCTACATATTTTCGGGCCTTCCATCATCAACAAGCTTATAGCCTTTGTTAAAAATCGAATCAGCACCGTTCCACTCATGGTACTCAAACAACAGTACCAACTACTTGGTACCCACCTGTGTTGTCTCAGCTCTTCTACCCATTTTCAAAATAGCCTAAAGAAACCTATGTAGACCCATGATTGGGTCTTATTTTTAGGTTCCTCTGAGAGGGGGGAATGAGAGACCCAAGAGATTCAAAAAAAACTATACTTGCTGTAAAAGAAGCGTTCATTGCATTTTATATATTCCTACCTCACGTTCACTATATTTCATAATTTCTTAGTATTTTAAATCCTACCTCAGACCCCGTAGAACTAGGCACATGTCGGGTGCCGGGTAGTAACTGATTGTATAGGTATACAATGTTTTAAGCAGTGTTTGTACTTAGAACTTTATTAAGCTTTTGTTTGTCCCAATTGCCATGCTGGCTTCTTCTGCTTCTGTAACAGGCTGTAAAAGTTAAGTGATAAGCCCCTTCCGGGCATTCCTTAGACTCTGTGGCACCAGCCCACTTCTGGTGGGCTCTGTGATATCTCAAACCTGCCCGTGTGCCCGAGCTGATTTATACACAGTCACTGTGACTGTGTAAACCTAGCTTATCTGGCATTCCACTCTGCCCATTTAGCCGTTTTCTGTCAATCACAAATAACTAAGCCTGAGTTCGCACAAATCAAACTCGAATCAACCAATCAAAGTCTTTATAACTGCGTCATATAGTTTTTATCCAATCCTGTGTGCACAAGTTTGTAAAGCCACCCCACTCCCTTAGAATTATGTATAAAAGGTGCGTGTTAACCTGAATCGAGGCTCTCGTCCCTGAAGCCACTGCATCAGCTTCAAACGTGAGCTCAGACTTGAGCCTGAATAAAGACCCTCATGTATTTGCATCGGAGCTGGCTCTCTGGTACTCTCTCAGATTTTGAATTTTGGGTTTAACAGTTACTGAGTCTTGATGTCTAAACTCTCACATTTCTTTTTTTTTTTGAGTCGGAGTCTCACTCTGTCACCCAGGCTGAATGCTCATGGCCCATGGCTACTGTAGTATCGACCTGCTGGGCTCAGACAATCCTTCTGCCTCAGCCTCCCAAGTAGCTTGAATTACAGGTGTTTGCCACCATGCCTGGCTAATTTTTTGATATATTGTGGAAATGAGGTCTCACCAAGTTGCATGGGCTGGTCTCAAACACTTGGGCTCAGGCAATCCTCTTGTCTCCACCTCTCTTTTTTTTTTCTTTTTTTTGAGTTGGAGTCTCACTCTGTCCCCCAGACTGGAGTGCAGTGGCCGCTCCAGGTCACCACAGTCTCGCCTGCTGGGTGCCGGCAATACTTCCACTTCAGCCTTCCAAGTAACTGGAGCTACAGGCATGTGCTACCATGCTCGGCTAATTTTTGCTTTATTGTAGAGATGAGGTCTGGCCAAGTTGCCCAGGTGGGTCTCGAACCCTCAGGCTCCGTCAATCCACTCACCTCAGCCTCCCAAAGGCTTGGGATTGCAAGCTGAGCCATGGAGCCCAACGTCTCCACCTCTCAAAGTGCTGTGATGACAGGTGTGAGCCAGTGTACCAGCCTCACCTTTTTTTAACCTTGCCAAATTCCTAACTTTTTAATGTGATTTGCTTTCCAATGTGGCTCTGTTATTACATCACATAACAGATAAAGAAGGAAAATCGAAGCATATCCTGACTCTGGAGAGCTGGCATTTGGGGACTCCAGCACCTGTGAAGACACTTACCTGCCCCTCTGCCATCCTGCATGGTGCTTCATCTACATATCAAGAAACTCAACTCCCTTATCTTCCTCAAGCTTTACTGCTTCCAGAATTCCTTAGATAACTCTAACTCACTAATTGTCAGTCAGGAATTTTTTTTTTCCTTTTTTGAATTGGAGTCTCACTCTATCACCCAGGCTGGAGGGCAGTGGCATACTCACAGCCACCACAGCCTCCTCCTGCTGGGCTTAGGCAATCCTTCCTCTTCAGCCTTCCAAGTAGCTGGAACTATACAAGCTCATGCCACCATGCCCAGCTAATTTTTTTTTTGAGTTGGAGTCTCACTCTGTCACCCAGACTGGAGTGCTGTGGCCACTCCCAGCCACTGCAGCCTCGACCTCTTGGGCTCCAGTGATCCTTCCACCTCAGCCTTCCAAGTAGCTGGAACTAGAGGCACACGCTACCACTTCCAGCTAGTTTTTTATTTATTGTAGAGATGAGGACTTGCCAAGTTGCCCAGGCAGGTATCGAACCCACAGGCTCAGGCAATCCACTCACCTCCACCTCCCAAAGGCATGGGATTACAGGCTGAGCCACCGAGCCCAGCTAATTTTTTTTATTTATTTATTGTAGAGATGAGGTCTGTCCAAGTTGCCCAGGCTTCTCTCGAACCCATGGGCTCAGGCAATCCTCTCACCCCGGCCCACCAAAGTGGTGGCATTATAGGTGTAAGCCACTGTGCCCAGCTCAGGAAATCTTTTAATGCACCTCCAGTCTCTGCCCTGGCCCCTTGGAAACGTCCTGCCTGCCTGGACCAAGCCAGTATACATCTCACATGTATTGATTTATGGTTTCTTGTAACATGTGTCCTCCTAAATTGTATACAGCCAAGCTATCATTTAACTACTGTGGACATGCACTCTCAGGATCAACCTGAAGATGAATGCCATGGGCCCAGGTCACTCACATTTGGCTCAGAATAAACCATCTTAAATATTTGACAGTATTTGGCATCTTTCATCAACAGTCTGTTTAATCCACAGCACCTTCAGCCATGCCAGATGGACCCCACTATCATGCAGTGAGCTGTGATGTTTAATATTCAAAGGACAATTCATCCCCCAGCCCACCCTGGTTAGGTGCTGGGATTTTAAGAAAATGGCTTGCACTCGAGGGTGATTTTCACACCATTTTGTCCTTCTTTGCCCCCTCAGGTCTCCGTGGCTGTTTTTGGTCAAAGACTGCTGAACACTCAGCGCGGTGTGGACTGGTGTGCTTGTCCATCACCCATCGTGAAATGTGCAAATGCATTGAAAGAATCTCCAAAAAAAGTCACTGAAGTGAAACGCAACCTCTCCCAACAATGCTAGTTGGTCCACAGATGCCAATGGGTTCCCAGAACAGTCACTTAGAGGGGGAAACCTGGACTATAAGGGGCCTGCCCCTCCCCTACATTCACAGCCCAGGGACCAGAGCTCACCAGGTGGACCCAGGCACACTGCCAGCTGTGAGGGCGATCTGACTGTGACATCTGCCACCCCATTGATTGCCAGGGTTGATTCGGCTGATTCGACTGGCAAACCGAGTGTCCCCTTCCTCCCTCACCCTCCATGTGTGCCCCTCCTGAAGCTGAATGCTCAATTGAAGAGGATGCCCATCCTCGCTAGAGAAGGACCATTCACTTCTCCCTGCCAGGACCTCCAGAAAGCTGCTGGAGGTTCAGACACGCTGCAGGAAGGCTGGGAAATGAACACAGTACCTCTGAAAATGTGGAGACCGTGAGACATTTTGGAGATGAGGTCTCGCCATGTTGCTCAGGCTGGTCTCAAACCCCTGGACTCGGGCCATCCCCTTGCCTCCACCTCCCAAAGTGCTGGGATGACAGGTGTGAGCCCCTGTACCTGGCCTCTTAATTACCTTTTCAAAAACCCTGTCTTGGTTGGGCTTGGTGGTTCAGCCTATCATCCCAGCACTCTGGGAACCTGAGGCAAGTGGATGGCCTGAGTCTTTGAATTCAAGACCAGCCTGGGCAACTTGGCAAGACCTCTACAATAAAAAATCAAAAATGTCGGGCCTGGTAGCACTCACCTGTAGTTCTGTCTACTTGGAAGGCTGAGATGGAAGGACCACCGGAGCCCAACAGGTCGACACTGGGGTCCTGGGTTGGCTGTGAGTGTTCCGGAGACAGAGTGACACTCCTAAAAAAGAAACCCTGTCCCCCCTTCCAAGGTATGGGGGGTTAGGACTCCATGTATGAATTTGGGGAAGGGGCACATTTCTGCCCACAATGGGGCTGATGTCATGCTGGTGGCCGAGGTCAGCATGGCAGAGGACACAGCTCCAAGTTATGGGGCTGCCATGTTGCTTCTGCTCAGGGCAGGTGGGACAGGCCGCATCTGTGAGGGGCCTTGAGGTGTAGGGGAGTGGAGTAGGGGACAGGCTTTCAGGCAAGACTTCCTGGAGAAAATGGTGCTTGATCGAATCCTGGTTTGTGTGATAGGATCCCAAGAGTTCCCGACCAAGTTCTGCCTCAGTTCTTGGGCCTGGGGCCGCTCTCCGTGTTGAGAATGTGACTGGGAAACTGAACTGGGCTGGTCCGTCCTAGGATAGCTCCCCCACCTTGGCCAGGACCCCAGTGTGTGCCAGTTCCTTCTCAGCTGCTGTGTTGTGCGGGATCAGGGAGGAAAAAGGCAGGTCAAATAAACCAGGGAAGCAGGCCTGCCTTTCTCCCATCTTCCTAGCAGGGCACATCTTCCTTCACACATGGCCAATTCTGCATGGGCTGGCAGCCCCCTCTTCCCTGAAGCCCACCTCCTTGCACCTGCTGTCAGCCCTATGTTTAGGTCGGCTCTCAGAACAGCAGTTTTCTTTCTTCTTCTTTTATTTTCAGTAGCTTTAAGGGGTACACAAGGTTTCTGGTCTCAGTGGATGCATGGTACGGTAAGCAAGTCTGAGCTTGGCATGTACCCAATGGGTGATTTTTTTACCCCCCTTTCTGAGTCTCCAGTGTCTGTACCCCATTCTCTCTGCCTTTGCAGACCCCAAGCTTAGCTCCCACTTACACGTGAGAATGTGCAGTGTTTGGTTTTCTGTTTCTGTGTTAGTTCACTTAGGATGATGGTCTCCCATTCCGTCCAAGTTGCTGTCACAGGCATGATCACATCTTTTTTATGGCTGAATAGTATTCCTGGGTGTGTGTGGGTGCCAAAAAAAGTAAACACTTTTTTTTTTGAGTTGGAGTCTCACTTTATCGCCCAGACTTCAGTGCTGGACTCCAACAATCCTTCCGCTTCAGCCTTCCGAGTATCCGGAATTACAGGCACACGCTACGTTGCCTGGCTGATTTTTTGATTTATTGTAGAGAAGAGGTCTCGCCAAGTTGCTCAGGCCAGTCTTGAACCCGCGGGCTCAGGCAATCTACTCACCTCAACTTCCCAAAGCATGGGATTACGGGCTGAGCCACCGAGCCCGGCTCACTTTTTTTTTTTAAGTCAGAGTTTCACTCCATCCCCTAGGCTGGACTGCTACACTCACAGCCAGGCTAATTTTTTGTTTTATTATAGAGACGAGGTCTCACCAAGTTGTTCGGGTTGGTCTCAACCCGATGGCTCAGGCAATCCTCTCACCTCGGCTTCCCAAAATGCTGGGATGACAGATTTGAGCCAATGCACTTGCTCTGCATACACATTTTCAGAGGTGTTATCTATGTGGTTACTTTTAGTTTGCCATCATCAGAAGCCTCTGGATGCTGA
>NW_007253910.1:488683-496850 GCF_000164805.1 Carlito syrichta
ATTATTGCAGTTTTAATGTGTAATATGAAATATTTAATCTTAAAATGTATGTACATTTTTGACATCATATATATGTTTGCATATGTACTTTTTAATTATCTACTGATCAACTGATGGGCATTTAGATGCACTCCAAATCCCTGTGATTGGGAACAGCAGTTTTCTTTTTTTGGGTTGTTGTCTTTTTTAAATTGTGTTTTTTTATTTTAAAGATGTAGAGTACAATTCAGGGTTAGGTATACAAATGTTCATTATGCAGCTACCCTTGTTGATGAGGTGTGCCCCTTCCTCCCCTGGCAGTTTTCCTTGACTCCCAATCCCAGCCCCCTCCTCTGGCAGTTTCCCACTATTGCCAATCCCTTTGTTATAGTATTATGATAGTTGTTCAAGATCCACTTATAAGTGAGAACACATGGTACTCTGTTTGTTATTTCTGTGATAGATCACTGAGTATGATCACCTCTAAATCCATCCAAGTTGCTTCGAAGTCCATATGTTTGTCCTTCTTTATGACTGCATAATATTCCATTGTGTATATGCACCATAATTTTTTTATCCAGTCCAGCTTCAATGAGCAGCATGGTCGGTTTTATGTTTTTGCTATTGAGAACAGAGCTGCAACAAACATGCATGTACAGATATCTTTTTTGAAGAATGATTTGAGTAGAATCCCAATAGGGGGATTGCTGGGTCAGATCGAAGGTCAACTTCTAGTTCTTTCAGAATTCACCACACTGTCTTCCAAAGAGGTGGCACTAGTTTCATTCCCACCAGCAGTGCAGAAGTGGAACGGTGATTTTCTAACAACAGTGATTTTCTAACATCTCACTAGAACCCAGATTCCTCCAATAATCCTCTTCAGTTCCAGAGGTCCCCATGGAGGCTGCTCTCAGCCCTGCATCTGTGAACTTGACCCTGAGTTTAAATGTCTATATAAAGCACCAGGGTAGACTCGGGGGTCTCTGTGCATTGAGAACTGGTGCATTTTATACATTCAAATACACAAAATAAACGCCTCCTGTGTGTTAAATATATAGGGTGTCCCTCTGAGACTCCATTTGAATAAAAACATTTTTTTGGCGGGTGAGGGTGAAACAAAAATATTTTAGGCCAGCCATCAGCCAGTGGAAGCTCTGCCCTTTTATGGGTGAGCTGCGAGGGTTCGGCAACTCTTACCTTGACACGGGTGGCTTTGGTTGGGAGGTTTCTGCTTATTTATTTTTATTACACCTCGTCTCTCCCGGGTCAGCTTTCACATTTTCATGGTGTCTGAAAGCTTTCATGAGGAGAAAAATTGATCTACCTCTCCATCAGGTGTGTTAGAGGACTAGTGAGCCTTTTTAAGATTTTATATCTTCTTGGAGCAATTCAGCAGCAACACGCTGCATCTTCACTGAAATCACTTTGACTGTGTTCCCCTTTCCTTTCTCCCTATTAATAGCTTCCCCAGCAGGGCTGATGACAGAAACATACACAAAGAGTCATTGAACTTCAGTGACCTGGGGTTTCACAACTCTCCCCCCTCCCTCCCTCTCCCAGAGGTTAGTTTCACCAGGAACCCAGGGTGGTGAGCAAACTTCTGTTCTCTGACCTGGGGTTGACTTGTCCTAGGAAAGCTGGGATTTCAGATCACTTTTTTTTTTTTTTGAGTTGGAGTCTCACTCTGTCGCCCAGACTAGAGTGCATTGGCCGCTCCCGGCCACTGCAGCCTCGACCTGCTGGGCTCCGGCGATCCTTCTGCCTCAGCCTTCCAAATAGCCAGAATTACAGGCATACACTACCGTGCCTGGCTGATTTTTTGATTTATCGTAGAGATGAGGTCTCGCTGCCCAGGTGGGTCTTGAACCCACAGGCTCAGGCAATCCACACCTCAGTCTCCCAAAGGTGCGGGATTACAGTCTGAGCCACCGAGGCTGGCTTCAGATCACCTTTTGATCTTGGTTTTCATTCCGTCTTCTGTGATGTCTCCCTCATTCTGGTCCTGGGGAGTGGGGGGGATGCTGGAGAACCCAATACCTTCCTCCAACCCCCCTCCCAGTTGCTGACAGATAAAATGCAGGGCTCCCAGCCCTGTTCGAATATCAAATGGGCAACAAATCATTTTTTAATATAAGTATATCCCGTGTGATTGTTTGGGACATACTTATGGTGAAACACCAACCTCTTGAGTCTGAAATGTACATGTCACTGATGCCCTGTGTGTTCCTGACACCCTCTGTGTTTCCCAGAAGGGTGTACCCAGGAGTTGTTAATTACTAAATGTTTTCCTAGGCATCAGATGTCTGCTATTCCCAGGAAGTTGCTAGTTGGGTTACTCAAGCCCCTTATTAAGGTCAAGACCTCCCATTCAAGTCTCTGGCCTCCTGTTCCCAGGGCTGTTCTGGAAAGAGCTGGTTGACGTGAACCAGTACTCTTTTTCTTTTCCTCCCTCTTCTGCACACATTCCCTGTCCTG
Source organism: Carlito syrichta (assembly GCF_000164805.1). Taxonomy (NCBI): domain Eukaryota; kingdom Metazoa; phylum Chordata; class Mammalia; order Primates; family Tarsiidae; genus Carlito; species Carlito syrichta. The sequence continues at coordinate 491,138 of NW_007253910.1, forward strand.
GGGTCCTTCTGTACTGAGGTTTGGCAGCAGACGTGCCTGTCTGTGACTGTCATCCCCAAAGCCATCGCGAGGGTGGATGACAGGTGTCCTTTGTGAGGGCTGGTGAGCTGCCGGCTGTGTTTCTGGACTTGGGCTGTGAGTTGAGCCTGGCAGAAACGTCCTCATACCTCATCTTCCTTTTTCTTGCTAGAAAGCAGACCCTGGGGATAGGCACACCAGTACAAACTGTATATCTACCCCAGATCATGAGCTGGGAGCCCTTGGGTCCTGCAAAGGGGTCCATAAAAAAAAATCAGTGAATTTCTAGCATGTATAGATTTCATGGTTTTGCCCCAGATCTGACTAATCTCAGGAATACTTGCAGGTCTGGTAACACAGGTCCATGCCTCTGCCTACCAGGAGTGGCTGGATTGGACTTGAGGCTGCCTGGCTGGCTTGGGGACCCTGCTCTGCCAATGTTTCCCCCATTTTATAATCCTGTGGGCTTCTGCAATCAGCAGTACTGGCCTACCATCCTGAATGCCTTCACTGACTGCCCACTCATATCTGAGGGAGACTTCCTATGCCCAGCCCTCAGGGAGGGGCTTGGGCCTGGGAACCATCTTGTCTGAATTTGGAAGTTGGATGTCATCTGACATGGGTGGGTATGGAACACATGCGGGCCACATCTGCTCTGTGCCAGGGCTCAGCCTGGGGCTGTCACACTCATTTTTCAGATGCCAATGCTGAGGTTGGCCTCACAATGGTGCCAGGTCCAGTCTTGCACCACTTGGAACCCTACATGCCTTCTGAGATGTGGGCTGGTGCAAAAAGGCGGGTGTTCATCCCATGTGGGAAGAGCCATGGGCAGCACATGTGCCTACCTGGAACCATACCTCCACAAACACACCCACCACACCTTGTACCTTGCTGCCCACAGCCCAGTGATGCCTCATCACGTACCACCCCCACCTGTGGACACAGTGCAGCCCCATCCGTCTTCATTCGTCGTTGTCTTTCTCTTGGACCCTGCTGGGTTGGGAAGCAGTGCGGTCAGAGGGGGCGCGGAGGAGCATGTCTTAAGGGAACCAAAGCTGCTCTGAGCTCACCTGAAGCCACTAGAACCTTGGAGTAGCAAAACTCAATGCTGGGAGCCACATTGCCATTCATCATTAATTGCTAATCCACCCACCCATCTGTCTGTCCATTTATCCCCTTAACCACTCACTTATCCAGGCAACTATGTAAGCAGCTATCCATTCATCCATCCATTCATCCATCTATTCATCTGGTATCCATCCACTCACCCACCCAGCCAATCACTGATCACTCATTCATCCACCTGTCTATCCATTCATCCATTTATCCATCTTCCATCCCCAAGCAGCCAACCATCCATCACTCATTCATCCATCTATCCATCGATTTATCTGTCATTCATCTACTCACCCATCCAACCAACCAATCATCATCCATCCATCCATCCATCCATCCATCCACCTCGCCACTCATTCATCATTCATCCACTCACCCATCCACCCAGGCAACCATCCATCACACATCCATCCATTCATCCATCTGTCCATCCATTTATCCATCATCCATCCACTCACCCATCCAGCCAACCACTCATCACTCCTTCATTCTTCCATCCATCTATCCATTCATCCATCACCCATCCACTCACCTGTCCACCCAGGCAACCATTCATCTCACATACCTCCATCCATTTATCCATTCCTTCATCCATCATCCATCCACTCAGTCAACCATTCATCCATTTATCCATCCATCCAGTTATTCGTTCATTTGTTCACTACCCATCCACTCACTCATCTTATGTCCTTTGTGACCTCTCAGATAGTCAATGCCATACATCTCCTGCTGTCCCAGTTAGTGCAGGATATAGACTCTTAGCCAGAGGGGAGGGTGGGCCCAAGGCGTGGAGCCTGTGATTTTTCAGGAGAAGACTAAAATCCAGATGTTGATGCGAAATCCCAGAGTGTTCAGGAGTCTTATAAAGCCCACTCCCATTTGAGGGACTAGATGGCAAGAAATGGGCAGTCCTTTTTCTCTCTCTCTGCTTGCTCAATTATGTGTGCTTTGTGGAGTATCCGAGCCAGAGAACTGAAATATTCTCAACCTCCCCCTTCCCCCCACAGCAGGTCATGAGTCCCCAGTAGAATGCAAAGCAGGGAATTGTGTCAGATAGAAGGACATGGCCAAGTGTCTGGGTGTGTGTCCACGGCTGGTACCAGCCTGCAGACGTAAACAGTTGCTACTCTGAGGGTGATGGGGATGAGATAAGGCCATGTGGGTCAAGTTGAACCTCAGTATCCAGCCTACAAAGGAGAGGTGTGTGCTGGAGGATAAAGCCACACCCCACCCTGAGGGGATTACTCATGTGTAGTTAATGCACACTAAATATATTTTAATGTATAGCAGAAACTAAAGAGAAGTTTAAGCTATTGTTGCTTGATAATCACTAATGCTATTGTTATCCTCACCTCCCACTCATGTGAATACTTGGCAGCAGACTTATATATTGCATTAGTAAGAGTCTTTTAGGTATCTTGCTTGTCATGTCCTCCCTCCCTCCCCCCCTGCCTCCCATCTACTTAGCTACTCACCCGTCCAACCATTTATCACTCATCTATCCACCCATTCAACCATTAATCACTCATCCATCCATCCATCATCCATCCATCCATCCATCATCCATCCTCTCACTCACCCACCCAGCCAGCCATCCATTCAACCATCCACCCATCATCCATCCACTTGGCCCACCATATATCACCCATCCATCTGTCTAGCCATCCATTCATCATCCATCAACTCACTCATCTATCCACCCAGCCAACTGTTCATCACCCATCCATCCATCCATCCACCCATGGATCCATCATCCATCACCTCACTCACCCACTCAGCCAATCATCCATTCAACCATCCATCCACTTACTCATACACCCACTCAACTATCCGTTTGTTCATCATCTATCCACACAGCCACCTGTTCATCACCCACCTATTCACTGATCTACACACCATCCATCCTCCATTCCTTCACCTCCTTTCCTTCTGTAGAGGAGTACATTATTTTTCATCCTACCCTTCTAGTTTCTGTAGCTGAGGGAAAGGGATGGTAGCTAAAGGTAGCTGGAAAATTTGTTACACAGATTCCTCTGGCACTGACTCCGGACTGATAAACGTTGAATGCCATCTCCAGTGATGAACTTTTGTCTTTCCTGGAAGGAGGGAGGGCACCTTTGTAACTATGTGTCCTGCTCTGAGGCAGACATGGGGGAGAGTAGGAGCTCTTGTACTTGCTTCTTCTCAATTGCCTCCAGCTCAGAACAACCCTGATGCCAAGTTCACATTTTGGGGCGGCATCCTCTGTTACCTGTGCTCCCACCCCTCCTTCCTTAATCTACCATGAAGGGTTTCCCACAGAGAAAGAAAGACATAGAGAAGAAATACAACAAATATTTGTGTCCCCAGCTTTGCCCAAGCCTGACATTTTGTTGTGTTTGCTGGAACAGTTTTAAGGAAATAAATGGCTCGAGTAACCTGGCAAGTTCCACCAACCCCTTCCTTCCTCCAACAGAGAAACTTTCTCCTGAGTCTAGCATCTGTTTTTCTAGGTGACAGCTTCTATGCTGTTCCAGCGGATGATGATAGCCATATGCAGTCTGTAGGGCTGTGCTGAGCCTTCCTGATCTTTCTCTGGAAGTGATAGCATATTGCATGACTCCTGCAGATTGCCTTCTCTTTGCTGAGTCATATATTTTAGGGGCACATCCGTATGAACCCTAGGTTCATTCATTCTCACGGCTGTGGAGTCCATGGGAAGAAGAGACTGCAACTTGAACAAGCAGTCCTTAAGTGATTGGGGTGGCTATACATTCCCATTTGCTTAGCACAGCACTGTACGTTGTACAGGGGTCACAATTGTATACCTTTCCATGTGCACGTGGCCTTATCCTGACTTACAGAATTCATGCAGAAGTGGAGTTGCTGGCTCAGTAGGACACACCCTCCACCAGGTCCCTGGCATTTGTGCCAACTTCTAGCCAACCCTTTATGCACCCCTGCCACACAGAGTTGGAGGGTGTCACAGATGCGGTCACCACACAAGGGTGGCCTGCTACCAGAGTTCGTTCTGTGTCCCTCTTGCAGTCCACTCAAAGCCCTGGCCTCAGGTGGCCACTGGCAACATGAGCTGGGTCTTTCCTGGGTGACTTTCTTTGTACTTGACCTAGAGAAAGTGGCCCTCCAGCTGCCTCTGCCTCTCGGGGGCCCCTGGGCCTCCTAACCTCAATCAGCTCATGACTTTGGGTTCCCCTCCACTCCCAGCTCTGGAGATCTTTTGGGTTCTGAGCCTGGCCCTGCCTTTGGGTTCTGTTTTAATATGGTGCCTGTCACTGCTCTGTATTTGAAGCACATGGCTATGTGACAGCACAAACTCGCCACCGTCCTGACCCAACACCTGCCTTCCTGTCTCTCCTGGGGCTCCGTCCTCAAAGAAAAACAAAAGAGAGCTTTTTCCTCTTATCCAGGGAGGCTTCAAACACCCTTGCAGTCCTTCATCTGATCTGTGTAGACCATGGTCATCCCTAGTTAGTTCGAGTGCTTTTTTTGTGCCAGGGTTTCATGGTGCCAGGGCCAGAGTGCAAAGGGCCTGCCCTGTCCCAACTGCCACCACTGTCTCTGGCTTCTGCCTTGGGAAGGAGTGGACAGTGGCAACTCACCTTCAGGCTTCTAAGCATATGCAGACAGACATGGGGCCATCAGCTGGTGGTCACACCACAAACACAGCCTGTGGGACTTAGCCTATGCATGCCAGTACCCATCTGCCTCCTTCCCCTAGGTCTTCTGTCATTTTCACTAATACCTTTGTCATTTTCACTCTTCCCTTTGTCTTCCTGCCACCCGCAGACACAGGCAGCCATGCCATGCAGCCTGACATCCAGCAAGAATGAGATGGCCCAGAGCTTCTCCGAGGATTCTGTAGGGTCAGAGTTGGACAGCTCCAAAGAAGAGACCATCTACAACACAATCTGAGCCACCGCGGAGAATCAGGTGGTGCCAGGATGGAGGAGAGCCAGAGCAACATGCTGGTCATCTGCGTCATCATCCAGGAACTGCATCAGATGGTGAGCCCACGACCGGCACCTTGCCCCGTCTTCTGCCCTGTGGTCACATCTGAGCCATGTTACTTGTGGCTTGAATGCCAGAGGGCTGCTGTAGTCCACCCCGGATCTGTCCCCACGGTCCCCACGTTGTGCACCCTCTTTGCTCCAGACTTTTGTCTCCTCCTCCCCCTGGGATTCCTCCCGGTCCCAGCTCCCTGCTGGGATCACCTCTGTTTCTACCTTGATCACAAACATTGAGCACCTACTACATGCCAGCTCAGGGGGCATGGTGGCTCATGCTTGTCATCCCAGTCCTGTGGGAGGCCTGGGCAGGAGAATTGCATGAGGCCAGGAGTTTGAGACCAGCTGGAGCAACATAGTGAGACCTCATCTCCACAAAAAAAATCAAAATTAACTGAGTGTGGTGGCTTATACCTGTGATCTGAACTACTCGGGAGGCTGAGGCAGAGGGATTGCTTGAGCCCAGGAGTTCAAGACCAGCCATGGCAACATAGTGAGACTCTGTCTCTAATTTTATTTATTTATTTATTTATTTATGTATTTATTTATTTATTTATTTATTTATTTATTTATTT
>NW_007253910.1:497597-517932 GCF_000164805.1 Carlito syrichta
CAGACTCCAGTCTGGGCGACAGAGTGAGACTCCAACTCAAAAAAAAAATTGTAATGTTTAGGCCCATCCCCCAGAATCCATGAATACTGGGGATTGAATGGATTTTGAAAATATTGACTTGTTCCTTTGAATGCACTTTTCCTTTGTATAATATATATATATATATATTTAGTTGGAGTCTCACTCCGTTGCCCCGACTGGAGTGCAGTGGCACACTCATGTCCACCACAACCTCAACCTGCTGGTTCCGGTGATCCTTCAGCCTCAGGCTTCCAAGTAGCCGGAACTACAGGCATGTGCTACCACACCTGGCTAATTTTTGATTTATTGTAGAGATGAGGTCTCGCCAAGTAGCCCGGGTGGGTCTCAAACCTATGGGCTCAGGCAATCCACTCATCTTGGCCTCTCAAACTCTGGGATTACAGGCTGAGCCACCGATCCCAGCCCCTATGTATAATATTTTTAAGTCGTGCTTTCCTCCCTGGTCCTTGGAATGTTGTTCAGTTGTCTTCTTACCCTGAATGTTCCTTTTCTTTTTAGTGAATCTCCCTCTGTCACCCAGGCTAGAGTGCAGTGTCACATTCAGGCAATCCTCCTGCCTTAGCTTCCTCAGTAGGTGGGACTACAGGTGCGTGCCACCATGCCCAGCTGATTTCTTGATTTATTGTAGAGTCGAGGTCTCATCAAGTTGCCCAAGACTGGTCTCGAAGCCCTGGACTCAGGCCATCCTCTCACCTCAGCCTCCCAAAATGCTGGGATGTCAGGCATGATCCACGGTGCCCAGTCTGAACGTGACTTTGAATACCTGTCAGGGCCACCTGATGTATGTTTTCTATCACATGTGTGACTTTTTTTTAAATTGGATTCCTAAAGAATTGATTTCCATTGCTAGATCAACAAAGTTTGGCGTTGGCCATCCTTGGTTTTTCCCAGTTGAACTTCCTATCCGTGGACTCCGTGTGTCCTTCTGTGTTACTGGTTAGGCTGTCTGTTGCAAGATGGTCATTCTTCTTCAGTTTTCCATTCCTGAAGCTGTGACCTTTTCCCTAATTGCTTTCATCCTTTGCCTTCTTTCTTGTTTACTGTACCATGCCTGCAGTGGGCTAGATCCTGTTCCTTGTGATTTCTCATTTATGACAAGCATGTTATTTTGACTCTCCATCTCTTTCTGTAAATCTGTGTGTACTTCCTTGTTTAAACTCATTCTCTGGGTTGCATGTTTGTTTGGTAAGTTTTTCTGTTTTATTATTTTCCTCCCTGGCACAAAGAGTTCTTGGAGATGCTTTTTCTTTGGATCATGGTGCATTTTCACCCAGATCTGAGGCGCAGCCCCTGCTGTCTGTGTGCTGCCTTGTGACCTGTTTGTCATGTGCTTTTCTGAACCACATCTTCATTAGCTCTGTGCTGGGTTCCCCTCTCATCTCATTCCAGCTGGGTGTCAGCCTCTGGGTCTTTTCTGTTTGCTCTTGTAGTGTGGAGTGAATCTCCCTCGACTTCCTCATTAAGTTAGATTTGATGGTTTGTTTACCTCTCTGAAGGATCAGGCCGGGGGATGAGTCTGTGGATATGGAAGACCCGGTCTTCCTTCCTCTCCTGAGATGTTCCTAAATGCATGGGGGGTCACCTCCCTGGTGGGGGTCGTCTCATCTTTTGTCAAGGACACTGATCCTCTGGGCATAACCTGTTCAGTCAGGATCCCTGCCGGGAACTCTCCTGGGAAGCCAGCCCTGGCCACCTCCCCTGGTCCCCCTGTTCCTGCCAAGTCCAAAGAGGAAGAGAGAAGGATCCCGTGTGGTCACCCATGCAGGTGGGAAGGTCTGATTTCCATCATCTCATGGGTACCACTTCCTGGAATGAGGGTGATGTTGGGAGTTTTCCCACCGGAACTTGCATTCCTCCCTGGGCTGTCTGAGAGGGAAGAGGCCCTATCTGGACTGAGGCCATTGTGATGCTGACATGAGTCCTCTGGGAATGGGAGTAGCCAGGTGGCTTCACCTTCCTAGGAGGCTCAGGGTAACCTGGTACCCCAGAACTAATCTGGCCACACTGCAGGCCCCAGGGACCACCCCTGTGCCACAGAGAGGCTCTTCCTGGCATTGGGCTGTGGCCTTTTCCTCCTCTAGGTACTTTGTGGGGTGGCTTTTGTATATTGGGTCCCTTGGCCTGACCTTCCTGGCCCCTGGGTGCTACATGTCCCCACATCAGCCTCCCAGTGGCAGAGACCCTGTGACCTCTGCTGGTTTGACCTATCCTCACACTGCAGGGTTTTACCCATTCAGTCCTCTTTATTTGTTTATTATTTATTGTTTTTTTGAGTCGGAGCATCTCTCTCACCCAGGTTAGAGTGCAGTGGCCCAATTACGGTTCACTACAGCCTCGACATCAGAGGCTCAGGTGATCCTCCCGTCTCAGCCTCCTGAGCAGCCTGGACTCCAGCTGCATGCCACAACACCTGGATAATTTATTGATTATTTTTTTTGAGTTGGAGTCTCACTCTGTTGCCCAGACTAGAGTGCAGTGGCCACTCCCAGCCACCGCAACCTTGACCTGTTGGGCTCCGGGGATCCTTCCGCCTCAGCCTTCCAAGTAGCTGGAGCTACAGGTGTGCACTACCACACCCGGATAATATTTTGATTTATTATAGAGATGAGGTCTCACAGAGTTGCCCAGGCGGGTCCCGAACGATTTTTTTTTTTTTTGGTAGAGATGAGGTCTTGCTATATTGCCCAGACTGGTCTCAAAACTCTTGGTCTCAGGCAACCTTCTTGCCTCGGCCTTTCAAAGTGGTGGGATTACAGGTGTGAGCCACCGTGCCTGGCCTCAACCACTTTTATTTCTTGTTCTTGCTTATTGGTACTAGAGGGATGGTGGGGATGGGAAAAGTTCTCTTGGATTTCAGACCCCAGACCTCATGGTCCAGATCAGAAAGGGATGCGGCTCCTGTCAGGCACAGACCCCGGCATCATACACCGCTGTGAACCCAGTTCACAGGGGTGTACAAACCTGTGTTCTGTAACTGTACTGAGAGAGAGATGTGCTCATGACTTCTGTTATGTTCTCACGTGCCAGGCACGGTGTCACAGTCTCTGTTCATTTTTCCTGTTCTCATGGCAGCCCTGAGACAGGAAGCATTTGTGAGCAATTGTTGAAACGTGACATACCTGCACAGAGGACAATGCCACGTATGACCCCTTAGGTACAGGGACAGCTGGGACACCAGCCCCCCTGGAAGCCCCACCAATTCCCTCCCAGCATGAGGTGGGCTTGTGATTTATCCCAGTTCACTGCTAGGGACATGGAAGGTCAGACCCTAGAGCCTGTGGGAGGCAGAACAGGCATTGGAGGACACGGCCTAGGGGCCTGCCACACATTGGGAGGAGGACCTGGGACTGCCTGGTACCTAGGCCTGATTTTCACCCATGGGTTGTATCCACCCTGAGAACTTGACTGGTGGGCAGTATTGTGTGGAAACAGCCCCAGACCATGGTCATCCTGGGATGCACAGAGCCCTGTCCCACCCCCTGTGTTCGCTGTGTGCTTTTGGGCAAGGTCTGCAGTTCTCTGAGCCTTGGTTCCACCTGCCCAGGGGTGGCACACCTCTTGAAACTGGCCATTGTAGGCCGGCTTTGAATCTGGTGCTGAGTGTGCAGTAAGCTTGCATCCAGTGTCCATCACTGTGACCTTTCTCCTTCTCCCTCTGCTTGCCCTGTGCATACTTGTGCTTTTGTTGGCTGCCTTGCGAAGAGAGGAGATTCTTTCTGGCCATCTTAGCTATCTGGTGTTGGTGAAGGGGAGGGACAAAGGCATTGGGGATCAGGGAGCATCCCTATGATGACCAGATGGTGAGGGCCACACAGGGAAGCAGACCCAGCCCCGTGCCTCTTGTCTGGGAAGCCTGAGTCCTGCCTCCCTGCCTGTATGACCCCTTCCTTGCAGAGTGGTCTTCACTGTGATGCTGGGGGACGCTCCTGTCCCTCCACAGGTCACTGGTTCTTTGTGCCAGAGATGTTGGGCACCTGTCGGGGTGACGGATGGGTGGCGTGTCCCCTCCAGGCCTGGAACCATGATTCCCTCCAAGAGGAATACCTTTCTAGGGTCTTCTGGAACCTTCTGAAGACCGCTTCTCTTCACTTTGTTCAAAAGAAACAAAACCCCTGGAGGCTGAGGGCAGAAATCCCATGAGTGTGAGCTCTGGCCACAAAGCAGACATTGTTCTCGCATGAAGTCCCCTGTGGGGATGGCTCCTGTGTGTAGCCGGAGACACAAGAAGGTTCCTGGAACCCTGCCCAGAGCGTCTAGGAGGTAACTGCTTTCTAGTGTGTCCCTTGGGGCCCTGTGCCTGCCTGCTAGGAACCAAGGAGGAGACACTGCTGGGATGTCCCTCTCATGCCTCCACTGTGGCTGCCCACCACAATGTGGTCCAGATCTGTTCATTCTTGCTGAGTGGCTACTGTTTCCAAAGTGAGACCCTGGTGGTATGAGAGCTCTGAGCCTCTGCGTATGGGCCTCTCCTGGTCTTAGAACCCTGCCAGGCACTCTGACCTTGATGATGTCCCAGTGGGGGAGGTGGAGTGGGGGTTGTTGGTGGCAGGGGGTAGTGGGCAGGCTTTGGGCACAGGGTGGGCATCTCTCTGTGGTCTCAGATGCACAGTGCAGTGTGTGCTGGCACTGGACATCTAGCCAGTCTTAGGAAACAGCAGCGTGAGCCAAAATCAGTGTGACCCGTGGGGAGTCCTCTTGTTTGTATTTCTGGAGGAGGTGAACAAGCAAGAGGCAATGATGCTGGCCCTGTGGTTTGTGGTTTTTAATCCACACTGAGCACAGGGGAATATATGATAGAACAGTGATACCCTTTGGGACTCTCCTTGGGTATGTCTGACCTCAGCCTCTGTCTCCACCTCCATGTTTGACCTCGGCCCTCATGTCCCCTTCCTGTCCGGCCTTGGCCTCCATGTCCCCTCCATGTCTGGCCTCAGCCCACGTGCCCCCTCCATGTCTGACCTTGGTCCCAAGTCCCCTCCATGCCTGGCCTCGGCCTCCTTGTCACATCTGTCTGCCCTCCCTAAGAAGTGGCACTGGGCAGCCCAAGGGTGGACCACATAGCCCATCTGAATGAGTTGACGGAGATGCAGGGCCTGGCCCACCTCCTGGGAGATGCTTCAGGAAAATGAATGTCCCCTTTTGTGCTTTAATAGAAGCACATGAAATGAAAGCACCTTCAGGTGGGATAGCTCACTCAGGAGAAAGTGTTTCGGCTGCTGGCCTGACCCCTCGGAGACAATATATTGCATTCATCTATCTTCTCTCTGTCTCTCTGTCTCTGTTTCTGTCTCTCTCTTTGTCTCTGTGTGTCTCTCTCCATCTCTCTTACTCTAGTATCTGTCTCTGTTTCTAATTGTCTCTTACTCTCTCTCTATCTCTCTTTCTGTCCCTCTCCGTCTCTATCTCTCTGTCTCTGTCCCTCTCTCTCTTTGTCTCTCTGTCTCTCTCTGTAACTGTCTCTGTCTCTGTCTCTCTGTCACTGTCTCTCTCTGACTAGCTCTCTGTCTCTGCCATTCTGTCTGTCTCCATCTCTCTTTGTCTCTGTCTTTCTCTCTCTCTGTCACTGTCTGTCTCTGTCTTTCTGTTTCTGTTCCTCCTTCTCTGTCCCTTGGTCTCTGTCGCTCTCTGTCTCTGTAACTGTCTCTATATCTCCTTGTCTCTTTCTCTCTGTCTCTTGCTGTGTCTATCTCTCTCTGTCTCTCTGTTACTCTCTCTCTGTCTAGCTGTCTATCTTTGTCCTCTCTGTCACTCTGTCTCTATCTCTCTTTGTCTCTGTCTCTCTGTCCCTCTCTCTTTGTCTCTCTGTCTCTCTCAATAACTGTCTCTATCTCTCCCTGTCTCTCTCTCTGTCTCTCTCTCTGTCTCTCTCTGTTGCTGTCTCTCTCTGTCTACCTCTGTCTTTGTCCTTCTCTCTTTGTCTCTCTGTCATTATCTCTCTGTTTCTCTGTCTCTGTCACTCTCTGTCTCTGTCTTTCTGTCTTTGTCCCTCCCTGTTTCCCTCTCTATGTCTCTCTGTCTCTGTCTCTCTCTGTCTTACACACACACACACACACACACACACACACATTCAGCCCCACCCAGTCCCTGACTCTCAGCCTTGCCAGGAGGCTCTCCTGTGCCTGCCGCCAGCCCCATCCCCACTGACTGAGACACCCCCATTCCAGCACCTGCTTCCTGATGGCCTCTCAGATCGGCTCAGTTCCCAAGTGACCTCGGCTCTCCCTCAGGCTATCACCCTTTTTTTCTGCTCATCAAGGGCACATGGTTGTCATGGTCATTACCCTGTGTTGGAGCTTTCCTGTGCTTTCTGATGCTAGGACCCCCCGCCTTTCAGCCTCTGTGCCCACCTTCTCCTTTTCATCCTTTCCCTGGGTCATGCCTCCACTGCTGCCCCACACCACAACCTGCATTTTGCAAAAACCATGTAGCAATTCCTGTCATGACAGAGGGTTCTGGAAGGTGGGTACAAACATGACTGGTCCCCATCACGAGTGCCATGCTGTACGTGTATCTGTTTTGTACCCTTGGCCTTGTGAGGTGAGAGGGTGGATGTTCTTTGAGGAGTCAGTGGAGCCAACGCTTTTGGGAATGTGGCAGCTTGCATGGCCATGGTCATGAGTGGCAGCCACTTAATCCCACACCAAGGAGGGTTGTGCTTGGCTCCCTGGGCTGGGTTTTTCCAGGTAGGAGGTGGGCTCTGGGAATGTTCACCCTCTGCTGTGTTCCTGCACACCTTCAGGACAGTGGGTGAGTGGGCATCAGGCGGACTCTGGGCTGTGGCGGAGGGCTGGCTTTGCCACGCCTGGATCCCTGTGGCCTCCCTGGTGCTCCCAGGCCCCAGCGGCTGCCCACAGCTCATCTCACCTCCAGCAAGACTCCTTTTCCTGGAACGCTTTTCCTGCCTGCCTCCTCACCAGCGACTGGTCCCTGGTCATGGGTCCTTGCGGTGATTGGGATAACATGGTTTAAAATGTAAGGCTGTGTCTTTGGGGTTTCTCACCACAGGACCCAAACACGTTTTTTTTCTTTCAAAAACAGAGATACGACTTATATCCCTACGGTTCACCCATGGAAAGTGCACAAGCCGGTGGACTTCAATGAATTCACAGCCATGTGTGCACTCACCACTGTCAATCTTAGAGTGTTGTTGGCACCCCAGGAGGAAACCCCATTTCCATCGGCAGTCCCTCCTGCTTCTCACCCCAGCCCCTGGCAGCCACAGAGCTCTCTGTCTCTATGGATTTTCCCATTCTGGTCACATCCCATGGGAGTGAGTCATGCAGTGCATGGACTGAGAGGCAGGTCCACGTGTTCTTAGCTTCTGCCTCCCCTGTTGGGGATGAGTCTGTCCCCTGGTGCCAGTGCCCAAGGCCAGCCCTTCCCCTGCTGCCTCCTGACATACCTCTGATGACCTCATGAACATTCTTATATCAAACCTATCATTGTATCGAGGTGTAGTGGTGCATGCTTGAAGCTCCAGCTACTCAGGAGGATAGGGTGGGAGGATCACCTGGGTGACATAATGAGATTCTCTCTTTAAAAAAATGTCGTTATCTGGCAGGCTGGCTTTTGCTTTCAGATCTGCTGGTCCCAGCGTGTCCTCTCTTTCTCACTTGTGTGTTTGTTGACCCAATGGAAAATCATTTGGGCTCGTAGATTGAACTAGAAATGCTTGTGTGTGGCCTTCATGTGCGCTAACATTCTGCCTTCAAAGAAAGCTCATCAAGGAGTACTCAGGGAGAAGCTGGGAGCCCCTGAGAATGGTCTTCATTCTGAAGCTTCCAGTCCATGGAGTGTGACCTGAAGTTGACTCCAGTCTGCCTGGGAGGACCCTAGGAGACAGGGATGCCTTTGGCCTCCATTTGATGCTTTTAGAAACCACTCTTTAGCCAGGTGTGGTGGCGCATGCATGTGGTTCTGACTACTTGGGAGACTGAGCATGAAGGATCGCTGGAGCCCAGAAGGTCAAGGCTTAGGTGACCGTGAGCATGCGCTGCCCCCCAGCCTGTGCCACAGGGTGAGACTGACTCAGAAACAAGGCCAGGCTCAGTGGCTCATGTCTGTAATCCCAGCACTTTAGGAGGCAGAGGTGAGAGGACTGCCTGAGTACAGGGGTTTGAGACCAGTTCGGGCAACTTGGCGAGACCTCATCTCTATAATAAATCAAAAAATTAACCAGATGTGGTGGTGCACACCCATAGTTCCAGCTATGGAAGACTGAGACAGAAGGATCGCCTTAGTCAGCAGGTCGAGGTTTTGGTGGCCATGAGCCTGCCGCTGCCCTCCAGCCTGGGTGATGGAATGAGACTCTGATTCAAAAAAAAAGTATTAAAACTGCATTTTTATTTTTTAATTTAGAAAAATTAGAACTACAGAAAAATGCCAAGAGCAATATCATAAGCATCATCATATCCAATGACCCAGAATTGATGATTGTTAACATGTTATTGTTTTTTAGTCCTAAGAGTAAAACATTCCCAACAAGGTGTGCCGCATCCCCATTTGTGGTCTCTCTCTTCAGAGGCAGATGCTGTCACAACACAGCATGGACCCTTCTTGTCTCTCATTTCCTTTTCATATGCATCAGTCAGCACTGGGTGGTACTGTGACAATGCATCAAAAAAGATACATGCATTTGTTACCATGCTGGGCATGCCATTCCTAACTTGGTATCATAATTTTGAGAGTTGTCTGCTGATAGATCTATTATTGATATTCTCCATCCATCAGTCATCCTTCATCCATCCATCCCTCCATCCATCTGTTCATTTCTCCACTCACCCATTCATCCCATCTCTCCATCCGTCCACTCATCTGCCTATCTATCATCCTTCCTTCCTTCCACCCATCCATCTTCCCATCATCCGTTCATCCATCATATGCCTGTCCTCCCTCCTTCCCTCCCTTCCTTCCTCCCTCCCTCCCTCCCACCACCCCTCCCATTCATCAATCTGTCCATCTATCCCTTCATCCACCCACCCACTCATCCATCTGTCCATCTTAGTTATTCAAATATTTGTTTGTTCTTACTATTGTCTCCTTTTCTTTAAGACTTATTATTCATATGAAAAAAATTTAATAATTTTTCACAGTTCACTCTTACCCTCATACAATCTTATTCTGGTTCTCTTTGTTTTATTTTAAGTAGCTCATATTGTTATATCTTCATAATCATGAGTATTTTCTTCTGCAGTATTATATTCTGCTATTTATTAATTATATCCAGAGAAATTTCATTTCAGTTATTTTATTTTCATCACTAGCATTTTCATTGTGTTTAAAAATCTATTTTATTTATATTCTCGTTTCATTTGAATTCCTTTAAATATCTTTACATACAAATTGTTAACAAATATGTTTTATTTGCTCATATTCCTAATTATCAAAGAAATTCAAATTAAAACCACAATAAGATATCATCTCACACCTTTCAGAATGGCAAAAATTAAAAAGTAATACAAAATAGATGGTGGTGAGAATTCAGAGACAAGGGAATGCTTATACACTACTGGTGATATACGTCACTTCAACCTCTGTGGAAAACAGTATGGGGATTTCCCAATATATAAAATAGAAATGCCACTCAATCCAGCAATTTCAGTACTGGTCACCAATTCAAAACAAAAGAAATCATTGTATGAGAAAGATGCCTAGAAGTGGGAGGAATGTGATGGTCTACTGAAAACATTGCACATTTGCCAAACTTTAGCAAAGAAACGTATATGGAAAAGTATCCATAGAACTTTGAGGGTACTGAAAATCCAAGTTGAGGTTTACTGGACAGTCCCATGGGAATGTGTTCTCATCCAAGCCTTGCACACTGCTAGAAGGGGCCCAGGAGAGCACTCATGGAGAAGAAAGGTATGAGTGAAAGTGACAACTTTTCTTCTTTATGTATCACCCAAACCTCTGCAGCCCCAGCCAGTGAGAGACAGCCCAGGCCTTCCACCTGCACTTCTTCTACATCAGCAAGGTTCTGGAGTGCTGTGATGAATCAGAACAGAGGCACCAGCAGTGATTCACATGAAGACCACAGAATCCCAGGTCCTGGGGACCACTGGACCCAATGCCCCCCTAGCTCCCTATTAAGACTTTCAGTGGGAAGATCACTTTGGGGGTGGTCTGCATTGCATGAGCTCTTCTGCCTCCCTGCCTCTCCAGATTCCAGCAGGTGCAGCACACCTACTTTGGAAATATTTTCCTGGTGTCAATATATGTTGCAGCCCTTGGTCAGGGTTACAGATGCAGCTTGATCTCAAGAGCCCATCGTCACTGTGATTGCCCTTCCCACAAAGCAGGATTGAAACTAGGAGGCAGAGCACTTCTGTGCAATGTGGTGGTGGTGGCACTGCTCATCTGAGGGAGAATACCAACTCTCAACTAATGAGACTGCTTTGCTTCCACACATAAGTGAAAGGGGCAGTTCCACCAAGATGAAAGAAAGCCACTCCAAGAACACCTGTGTTATATTAGAGCCTGGTTCCTTGCCAATTCTGCTGATGAGAAACAAAGGCTAAGGAGGAGGTCACCAGAGCTCATGGAGAGCCAGGGCCCCTAGTACAGTACCAGAAGGTGGGAACAAATTCTGAACTAGAGAAAGAGCCCTGCTCTGTCCCTTTCAGACTGCATTATTGAAGCAGTGTCATATGGTTTCTCCCCAGTTTACTACTCTTCCTGCCATCACTACCTTTCCCAAATGTGGACCAGAGGAGTAAGGTCAAGTATAAAAACAATGAAAACTCCCACCCCAACAGAAGCAACTTTATCTTATAAAAAATAACAAAACAAAAAATGAAAAGAGAAGAATCTGTCCTCAAGGTTAACAAACAAAGTGAAACAAATACGGGCAATTCCAAAGACTTAATGAGTTAACACCTATAAAAGGGCTTCCTGATGACAGACATAAAATTCAGACTATGGATGGCAAAGACATTTACTAAAATCCATGAGAATGTAGATGCACCCTTCTTCTAGGCCATGAAAACAGTGCACAGAATAAGAAAGACATTCTAAGAACCACACTGAACTACTGAAAATGAATTCATTCCTGGAATTTCAAAATGCAACAACAAACCTTAACAACAGATTTGACCAGATGGAAGAAAGAATCTCAGTACTTGAGAATCAAATGATTTTTTGTTTGCTTTTTAAAACAGAGTTTCACTCTGCCACCTAGGCTAGAGTGCAGTGGTGCCTTGACCTGGGCTCAAGTGATTCTCCTCTCATCTCATCCTCCTGAGTAACTTATACTACAGGTGCACTCCACCACACTCAGCCTTTTGTTTTTGGTAAAAATGAGTTCTCACTATGTTGCCCAAGCTAGTTTCAAACACCTAGGCTCCAGTCATCTTCCTGATTTTACCTCCCAAAGTACTGGGATTACAGACATGAGCCATCGTGCCCAGCCATGGAAGATCAAATTAATGAATTAACTCAGTATGGCAAATGTGAATGGAAAAGAATGAAGAAGAAAGAAAGAAGCCTACAAGAAGCCTGGGATTATGTACTGAGACCAAATCTACAGTGGAATTGGCATCCATGAAAGAGAAGGAGAAACTGAGAACATGCTGGAGCAAATCTTCCAAGATGCCAACTAAGCAAACTTCTCAAATCTTGCTAGAGAGATGGCCTTGCAGATACAAGGGGTCTGGAGAACTCCTCTGAGGTATTACATGATTTTTAAAAACCCAACTATATTAAATAGACATGTATAGAGCAATTCACTAAACAACCACAGAATGTACATCCTTTGCATCAGGACATGGGCCATACTTTAAGATTGCCACATACTTGGACACAAATCAAGTGTGAACAAATTTCAAAAGTCTGAAATCATACCAAGCATCTTTTGAGACCACAGCAGAATACAAATAAATATCATTATCAACAGGAACCTCCCAAAATACACAAATACATGGAAGTTAAACAATATTCTTTAGTATATCTTCTGGATTAACCCAGAAGTTAAGTCTGAAATACAATGATTCCTAGAAACAAATGAAAATGAAGATACAGCATACTCAAACCTATAGAATATCATGAAGTCAGTGCTGAGAGGGAATTCTATGGCACTGTAGGCACCTAACAAGAAAATAGAAAGATATCAAGTAAATAGTCAAATGTTACACCTAAAGGAGCTGGAAAGACAAGAGCTATCTGACCCCGTTATCAGTACTATAGAAATTTTCAAAAGAGGGTCACTGCTGAATAAAATGAAGACTAAAAATATCATCAAGATGAAAAGTTTCTTATTTGAAGAGATAAATAAGATCAACAGACAGACCCCTGGCCAGATTAACAAACAAGCAAACATAGATGCAAAAAGACAGAAAATGTGAATAAAGAGAAGTAACAAGGCAATGCTTCAACCAACCCTGAAGCCATGTAAGAGATTATTAGAAAATGCAAGAAAGCCTGTATGTAAGTTAGAAAATCTAGACAAAATAGAGAAATTCGTAGTAATGCACAACCTCCCAAGATTGAGACAGGAAGGGATTAAAACTCTCAAAAGACAAGTAACAATGCAAGTAATTGATTCAGTGATGAGAAAGTTCCCCACCAAAGAAAAAGCCCTGGGCCAAATGGTTTTTCAACTGAATTCTACCTGATTTACAAAGAAGAGCTGATACCAATTCCACTGAATGTATTCAACCAATCAAGAACGAAGGAATTCTTTCTGTCTCCTTCTATGAAGCCAATATTATCTTGATACACAGAAATGGCAAAGACTCAACAAGAAAAGAAAATTTCAGGCCAATTTCCTTGATGGACATAGATGCAAAAAGTCTCAACAAGATTCTGGCAATTCACATCCAGCAACACATTTCAAGAATCATTCATCATGACCAGACAGGATTCTCCCGAGATTGAGGCTGGGTTAACATGCACAAATCAATAAATGTAACTCAACACACAAATAAGTGCAAAAGCAAGAATTACATGATTATCTCAGACACAGAAAACATATTTGAGAGAATCTTAATCCCTTTTTGGAAAAAAAAATCCCTCAAACACCTGGGAATTGAGGAAACATTCCTAATGAGTCATTTATGAAAAACTCGCAGCCAACATCACACACATATATATACCACAGACTACTACTTTGCCATAAAAAAAGAATAAGGCCAGGTTTGGTGGCTCAGCCTGTAATCCCAGCGCTTTGGGAGGCAGAGGTGAGTGGCTTCCTGAGCCCGCAAGTTCGAGACCCGCCTGGGCAACTTGGTGAGACCTCATCTCTACAATAAATCAAAAACTAGCCGGGCATGGTAGCGGGTGCCTGTAGTTCCAGTTACTTGGAAGTCTGAGGCGGAGGGATCTCCAGAGCCCAGCAGGTCGAGGCTGCAGTGGCCACTGCACTCCAGTCTGGGTGACAGAGTGAGACTCCAATTCAAAAAAAAAAAAAAGAATAAAATTATGCCTTTTCAGCAACTTAGATGGAAGTGAACACCATTGAGTGCATTACTAAAAAATGGAAAATCTATGATGAATTTTCTTACTTATAGTAGGAATTAAATATTGTATAAGCATGAACATAAAGAATAGAATAATAACAATGGAGATCTGGAAAGATAAAGCAGAGGGAGGGGACATGAGAAATTGCCTAATGAGTACATTTCTTGGGCAATGTTTACACTAAAAGCCCAGACTTTACCACTATATAATACATACATAAATATTTTAATGTGTACTACATCAATTTATAACAGTAAAATAAAAATGTATTAAAAATAAACGAACAAAATTTTTATATGAGTTTTCCTCAAGTGATAACACACGAGTCTAATCTTGTTCTGTCATGTGCTCTCTCAATTCAGAGTCCTTGATTTTCAGTCGCATGATCACAGAGGCAAAATGGAGCTGTGGCTTTTTAAAGATATTTTAGGACTACACATTTCAAAGATTATATATAGTTATTTGTAAACAGTGCTTAAGCACTTTTTCACAAAGTTAAGTTTCATTAAAAATAACCGATAAACCACCAGTATCTTAGATCTAAGCTCAATAATCTTTGATTTAGGATGGAAAGCTAAACAAAAATTAAGATTTAAAAGCACTTCATCTCTACAATAAATCAAAAATTAGCCGGATGTGGTAGTGTGCACCTGTAGTTCCAGCTACTTGGAAGTTTGGGGTGGAAGGATCACCGGGGCCCAGCAGATTGAGGCTGCGGTGGCCAGGAACGGCCACTGCACTCCAGTCTAGGCGACAGAGTGAGACTCCAACTAAAAAAAAAAAAAAATTAAAAGCTTGGTATAATGCAAAAAATCAGAAGGAAAAATTAACAGAAATAACAAGTGATTTTATATATTAAGAAGTTTTTGTATATGCAAATTGTTTTCAATTACACTTATTTTTCCATTTCCCCAAATAATTTGTCTATTGTTTTCCACAGCACTAAAAGAAAAGAAATAATTTTTCTTTGGCTTCCAAAAATACAGCCTGCTTTTAAGAAAATTTTCTATCCCCAATTCTTTTTTAAAAAATAGATTACTTGCTGATTTCTACAAATCCCTTTAGCAGAAACAAAGTTACAATCCTTTGAAAAAATTTTGCTACATGTTCCCTGACTTGAACAATTTCAACCATTTTTTCAGTCAGTTTTAACTTTATTTTTTTTTACTTTTTTTTGAGTTGGAGTCTCACTCTGTCACCCAGACTGGAGTGCAGTGGCCACTCCCGGCCACCGCAGCCTCGACCTGCTGGGCTCCGACGATCCTTCCACCTCAGCCTTCCAAGTAGCTGAAAGTACATGCGTGCACTACCATGCCTGGTTAATATTTTTTGATTTATCGTAGAGATGAGGTCTCGCCAAATTGCCCAGGTGGGTCTCAAACCTGCAGGCTCAGGCAATCCACTCACCTCAGTCTCCCAAAGGTGTGGGATTACAGGTTCAGCCACCGAGCCTGGCAGTTTTAACTTTATTTTTGACATTCTAACCACTCTATCCTTGGGAAGGCTGATTACTTTATACCCTTTGATCTGGAAGTGATATTTTGCTATGTTTTATCCATCTCATATCTCAAATTTTAATTTTTTTCCTGGTAGTATCTTTATTGTTTTGAACACATTAGCAAGTAAGTAGATTGGAAGAAAAATAATATTCTTCAGACATAATAAACCATACATTACACTAACTTTTATATTCAGCAACAATGGAGCATATTTAATATGTTCACAAATCTGGATAATCTTGTTGCAGTGAAATTCAGACATGTTTATGAAAATATGTTGTATGTATGTGTGCATGCATGTGTTATTGTGTGTGTGTGTGAACTTTGATTTCTACTGCTGCCATAACAAATTATCACAATCTTCAAAGTTTAAAACATCACATATTTAGTATTCTGCAATTCTGTAGATGTCACATGAATCTTGATTTAAAATAATTAAGGTGTGGTAGCGCTCCATTAACTTTTGAGGTTCTTGGAGAGAATTCCTTTCCTTACTTTTCTTTAGCTTCTAGTAGTCACTTGTGTTCTTTGCTTCATGGTCTATTTCCTCCATCTGTTAAACCATAAATGGCGTATATCTCTAACACTATAGTATTAGATCTTTCTCTGACTAAAACTGGAAATTTCTTCAACTTAAGAGCCTGTGGGATTAGATTGGGCTCATTCAGATATCCCAGATAATCACTCTCAACTCAATGTCTTTAACTTTAATCACCTTTGCTGAACAACTTTTGGCACTTAAGATAAAAGTCTACTGCTTAGAATGTGGATATTTGGGGGAGCCATTAACCTACCTACTCAATAGTTTATTTTGTGATAGTGATATATGACATATTTATATAAGTATTACATTTACTATATTATGTATATATGTATGTTATATATACATATTAATTTATATATATTGCATTTTTTTATTCACAAAGTATGCAGAAATATATATACATTTTTATATACAACTTATGTAATAATAAAATGAAAGCATAGCTAGGTTCAGTGGCTCAGCCTGTAATCCCAGCACTTTGGGAGGCCGAAGCAAGTGGATTGCCTGAACCCACAGGTTCAAGACCAGCCCGGGCAATGTGGCAAGATCTCGTCTCTACAATAAACTAAAAAAAAAGTGGAGATGAGGTCTTGATATTTGCTCAGGCTGGTCTCAAACTCCTGGGCTCAAGTGATCCTCCTGCCTCAGCCTCCCAAGCGTTGGGATGACAGGCTGAGCCACCGAGCCTGGCTAATCCTGCTTTCAATAAATAAAAACAAAAGAAACTGCCTAGGCCGGTGCTGTGGCTCATGCCTACCATCCCAGCACTTTGGGAGGCCAAGGTGGGAGGATCGCTTGAGCCCGGGTGTTCATGACCAGCCTAGGTAACATAGTGAGACACCTTATCTCTCCAAAAAAAAATATTAGCCAGTATAATCCCAGCACTTTGGGAGGTTGAGGCAAGAGAATAGCTATTGTCTGTGCTTTTTATTCCAGCCTCCTGGTGGGGCGTGATGGCCTCTCACTGTGGTTTGGTTTGCATTTCCCTGCTGCCTGAGGACACTGGCCATGTCTTCTTGTGCGTCTTGGTCACCTGTACATCTTTGAAGAAATATCTGTGCAGATATTTTGCCCTTTTTCTTTTTTTTCTGAGTCATGGTCTCTCTCTGTTGCCAAGCAGTGATGATCTAGATATGTCCCTTATCTGATATTTGCAAATATCTTCTCCCATCCCATGGGCTGTCTTGCTGCTTTCACGATGGTGCTCGGATTAGTCGGCTTGGACAGCTGTCACAAGGGGCCATGGATGGAGTGGCTTGAGTGACAGACATGTATGTCCTCACAGTTCTGGAGGCTGGAAGTTCAAGACCAAGGTGCAGGCAGGGCTAGTCTCTTCTGGTTTATAGACGGTGATCTCCTCCCTGTCCTCGTGTGGTTGACCTCTGTGAGTGCCTGTGTCCTGATCTCCTCCCGCTCCTCTTTTTTCTTCTTTTTCTTTTCTTTTTTTTAGTAGAAATCTCACTCTGTCGCCCAGGCTGGAGGACAGTGGCACGTTCACAGCCACCCCAGTGTTGACCTGCTGGGCTCCGGCAATCTTTCTGCCTCAGCCTTCCAAGTAGCAGGAACCACAGGTGCACACCACCATGCCCGGCTAATTTTTTGATTTATTGTAGAGATGAGGTCTTGTCAAGTTGTCCAGGCTGGTCTTGAATCCCTGGTCACAGGCAAGTCTCTCACCTTTGCCTCCCAAAGTGATGCGATGACAGGGGTGAGCCACCGTGCCCAGCTGCTATTGTTTGTTTTAAGCAGAGACTTAGGTTCAAATCTTGCTTAAATATTTGAAGAGTCTCAGGGCTTCCAAGCCCTCTGTGGCCCATTGGGCATGGTGTCCCAAGCCCTCTGACTCTCTTGCCTGGGGCCCTTTCACCTACCTGCAAGGTCCCCGAGGTCCCTGTCAGACCAGCAACTCTGGTGCCCAAGCACGCATCCAGGTTCACCGTGGCTGAGGGATTCAGGAGACACAGGGCTTTCCCCATGAAAACAGACCCCAGGCAAATCGGGATAGGCTGGTGGCCCTCCAAGCTGCCTGGACTGGGTCTTTGGGCTGGAGTGAGGGTCCCTAGGAGGCCTCTGCTGAGACAAGTCCTAGGGCAAACCCTGGGCCCAGAATCACTTGGGACCCTCCCTGTTCTGCCATCGGGCCTATCTGTGCCTGTGGCCAGGCAGCACAGCCTGGAAATGGGAAACAGCCAGAGGCTTGAGGCAGGGTGGAGAGCCCTGGAGGAGACAGCAGCTGGGTCTCCATGCATCCCTCTGTCCCATCCGTGTCCATCAGCCACCATCCACCCACTCATCTATCCGCCCACTCACCTACACATCCATCCAACCACCCACTCACCCATCCATCCATCCACCCACCCATTCATTCCTCTATCCACCCACCCACTCACCCATCCACCCACTCACCCATCCACCCATCCACCCATTAATCCACGCACACACCTATCCACCCTTTCATCCATCCAACATGCATCCACTCACCCACACGTCCATCCATCCACCCATCCATCATCCATCCATCTGTCTGTCCATCCGTCTGTCCATCTGTCTTCTGCCTTGCATGTTGTCTGTGCCTTGCTCTGTGCTGGGTCTTGAGGCCAGTGTGGGAAGATGCACCACCCTCTGTGGCTCCCCAGGATGATTTCTGAAGCCAGAAGGGCAGGAGCTGGGGACACCCTGGGCTGGGCACAGGAAGCGAGCACTTTCCTAGGGTCCAGGTCACCCTACCAGGGCTGAGCTGAGACAAGAGTACAAGCGGAGGGCGGTGAGGAGGGTTCCAGATGCCCAAACTTCTTACCCCCTGATGGCTGCAGACACAGCAAGGAAACCTCCTGGAACCTTCATGGTACCTTCATGCCTCCTGAAATCATGTCAGTGCCCTGACTTTTTTTCCAGATAGTTCAGGCTGGAGTGCAGTGACTCACTGGGACTACAGGCACCATCATGCCTGGCTTATTTAATTTTGTAGAGATGAGGTCCACGCTGGTCTCCAGCTCCTGGTCTCAAGCTATCCTCCCACCTCAGCCTCCCAAAGCATTGGGATGACAGGCATGAGCAGCCGCGCCTGGCCTTCCTGGTCTTGACTGTTCTGTCTCCCCTCATCTTGTCTTTTTATTGACATGGAATCCACATAACAGAAGACTGTCCATTTTATTTTATTACTTTTAATTTAATTTTTTTTTTTGAGTTGGGGTCTCGTTCTGTTGCCTAGACTGGAGTGCAGTGGCCGCTCCTGGCCACCGCAGCATTGACCTCCTGGGCTCCAGCGATCCCTCCGCCTCAGTCTTCCGAGTAGCTGAAACTACAGGCACACGTTACCATGCCTGGCTGATTTTTGATTATTGTAGAGATGAGGTCTCGCCAAGTTGCCCAGGTGGGTCTCGAATACGCAGATTCAGGCAATCCACTCACTTCAGCCTCCCAAAAACGCAGGATTACAGGCTGAGCCACGGAGCCTGGCTATACTGTCCATTTTAAAGGGAAAAATTTGGTGGCATTCTGTTGTGTTCTTGTGACCACCATCCCCATCACTCTGAAGTCAAATCCCAGTCCTGCCCTGACAACTTCTGAGCTGCTCTCTGCCTCTGGGCTTGCTTGGCCTGCTCTAGACATTTCATGTGAGTGGAGTCACATGACAGTGTCTTTCTGTGTCCAGCTGCTCTCACTTGATGTCTGTCCTCAGGGCCCACCCACGTGACACCATGAATCAGAATGCCATTTCTGGGACTACAGGCATGTGCCACCATATCTGGCTAAGTTTTTCTTAACTTTTTTTTGAGTCAGTGTCTCTCTTGTTGCCCAGGTTGGAGGGCAGGGACATGCTCCCAGCCACTGCAGTCTCAACCAGCAGGTCTCAGGCGATTCTTCCATCTCAGCCTTCCAAGGAGCTGGAACTATAGATGCACACTGCCACACCTGGCTAATTTTTGTGATTAATTGTAGAGACAAGGTCTCACCAAGTTGACCAGGCTAGTCTCGAACCTGCTGACTCAGGCAATCCTTTTGCCTTGGTCTCCCAAAGTGCTGGGATGACAGGCTGAGGCACCATGCCCAGCCAACTTTTTTTTTTAAAAGAGGTGTAAACTCAGTATGTTGCCCAGGTGGGTCTCAACCTCCTGGACTGAAGTGATCCTCCCACCTCAGCCTCCCAAATTGCTGGGATGACAGGTATGAGACACTGTGTCCAAGCAGCACTTTTTTTTGAGTTAGAGTCTCACTCTGTCACCCAGGCTGGCATGCAGTGTTATGCTCACGGCCACCCCTGTGTCGACCTGCTGGGCTCCAGTGATCCTTCTGCCTCAGCATTCCAAGTAACTGGAATTACAGGCATGTGCCACCATGCCCAGCTAATTTTTTTATTTGTTTTAGCGATGGGTCTTGCCAAGTTGCCCAGGTTGATCTTAAAGCCATGGGCTCAAGCAATCCTCTCACCTCAACCTCCCAAAGTGCTGGTAATACAGCCATGAACCACCACACCCGGCAACACATTTTTATAAAATGAAAATTAGTCAGCAGAACCCGATTCAATGGCTCATGCCTGTCATCCTAGCACTTTGGGAAGCTGAGGTGGGAAGATCACTTGAGCCCAAGAGTTTAGACCAGCCTGGGCAATTTAGCAAGATGTCATCTCTACCAAAAATTTACAAATTCTCTGGGATTCATGGCTCATGTCTGTCATCCCAGCACTTTAGGAGGCAGAGGTGAGAAGATTGCTTGAGCCCCAGGATTCGAGACCTCGTCTGTACATTACATAAAAATTAGCTGGGTGTGGTGGTATGGGCACGTAGTCCCAGTTACT
>NW_007253911.1:0-445 GCF_000164805.1 Carlito syrichta
TTCCCTCTCACTCTTCTCTCTTTCTAATTCCCTATTGACCCCCCCTTCCTCCATTATTTTCCTCTTTTATACCCCCCTTTTTAATATACGGACCAAGACTACATACTGCTTAATGGACAGATTGTAAGGCAGAGGGAAATAGGTTCCAGTGTGCTCATACATCTGTTCGTGGATGCTAGAATCAGCATTCTGAACCACAGCTTCCCTCTCAATTAAACCTCAAAACTGCAAGAAGTAAAGATTGCAGCCTATGCTCCAACCTGAAAAGTGAACAAATCCAGAAGACCCTCATAAGGAAGAACAGGATATTGCAGAAGGGAAATAAAAGCAACCCCACCTTCCCTCAAAAACAGAATTGGAGAAGGGGAGGGAAAAGGGGAGAGAGAGAAAAATCTACACAAATGAAGAAAAACCAAAAGAAGAGTATGGGTCTCTCCCAGACCTC
>NW_007253911.1:1168-2829 GCF_000164805.1 Carlito syrichta
AGATCACCTACCATGGAAGACCAATCAGAATACCAGCAGATTTATCTACAGAAACCCTGCCAGTTAGGAGAGCTTGGAGCCCTATCATCAAAGTCCTAAAAGATAAACAATTTCAACCAAGAATAACCTACCTGGCCAAGCTAAGCTTCATGAGTGAGAGAGAATTAAAATCTTTCCCAAATATCCAATCCCTAAGAACTTATGCTGCCACCAAACCATCTCTACATGAAACACTTAAGAAAGAACTAAACACAGAAGAAAAGGAAAAAAGAACAATGTTATTCACAAGAATACAGGGAAAAGAATAAAATATACATGAACCAACCCCAAACCCAAAAGAAAGACACACACACACACACACACACAAAAACCAAGTGGAAGAAAAACAACTCTATAAGAACTCTATGATAGGGACGAGCTCTCACATTTCAATAATTAGCCTGAATGTGAATGGACTAAACGCACCACTGAAAAGACATAGAATGGCAAAATGAATAAAATATCACCAGGCCACAATATACTGCCTTCAAGAGACCTATCTCACTAGAAAGGACATGCACAGACTCAAAGAAAGAGGATGGGAAACAAATTTTCAGGCGAATGGAACACAAAAGGAAGGAGGAGTCGTGATCCTAATTTCAGACAAAATACCATTTAAGCTATCAAAAATTTAAAAAGATACAGAGGGCCACTACATAATGATAAAAAGCTCACTCCATCAACAAGAAATATCTATCCTAAACATATATTCACCCAACATAGGTGCACCAACTTTCATAAAGCAACTTCTAGGAAAACTAAAGAAAGATATTGACTCTAAAACCATCATAACTGGGGACTTTAATACCCCACTTACAACCCTAAACAGATCATCAGGGTGAAAAATCAGCAAGGCGATCCAGAACCTCAATGAGACTCAGGACCAAATGGACTTAATTGATACCTACAGAACACTCCACCCAAAGACCGCAGAATCCACATTCTACTCATCACCGCATGGAATATATTCTAAGATCGACCACATAATTGGACACAAGTCAAGCATAAGCAAATTTAAAAGGACTGAAATTCTACCATGCACCTTCTCAGACCACAGTGGAATAAAAATAAACATTGACACCAACAAGGTCTCCCCAAGACCCACAAAGACATGGACACTAAACAGCATGATGCTAAACAACTCCTGGGTCAATGATGAAATCAAAACAGAGATCAAAAGATACCTGGAAACAAATGAAAATGAAGAAACATCTTACCAAAATCTCTGGGACGCCTTGAAAACTGTAGTATGAGGGGAAATTATATCTCTACAAACACACATGAAGAAAATAGAAGGAACACATATTAACAACCTAACAAGCCACCTAAAGAAGCTCGAAAAGCAAGACCACAAAAACCCTAATTTCAGCAGAAGAATTCAGATCACCAAAATAAAAGCCCAAATCCAGGATATAGAAGACAAAAAGACAATATAAAAATTCAATGAAACAAAAAGCTGGTTCTTCAAAAGGATAAACAAGATCAATGGTCCCCTAGCTAGACTGACCAAGAAATAATGAGAAAAAAAAACAAATAAGCACAATCAGAAACACAAAAGATGAAGTCATATCTGACCCTGAAGAAATACAAAGATCATTAGAGACTACTACGTACACTTGTAT
>NW_007253911.1:2849-34948 GCF_000164805.1 Carlito syrichta
AGGAAGCTGGAAAAGCAAGCCACAAAAACCCTAATTTCAGCAGAAGAATCCAGATCACCAAAATAAAAGCACAAATCCAGGACATAGAAGACAAAAAGATAATACAAAAAAATCAATGAAACAAAAAGCCGGTTCTTCGAAAGAATAAACAAGATCGATGGTCCCCTAGATACACTGAAAAAGAAAAAACAATAAAAACCCAAATAAACACAATCAGAAATACAAAGGATGAAGTCAAATCTGACCCTGAAGAAATACAAAAGATCATTAGAGACTACTACGCACACTTATATGGAAACAAACTTGAAAACCTTAAGGAAATGGAGGACTTTCTGACATCACACAACCTACCTAGTTTGGAATCAGAAGAAATTGAGACCCTAAATAGACCAATAACAATCAAGGAAATCGACTATATAATAAGAAAACTTCCTACAAAAAAAAGCCCTGCTCCAGATGGCGTTCCAGCAGAATTCTACAAGACATTTAAGGAGGAGCTGATACCAATCCTTCTGAAGGTATTCCAGGTGATTGAAAAATCATTTTACGAAGCCAACATCACATTAATACCCAAGCCAGGTAAAGATCCAACAAAGAAAGAGAACTGCAGGCCAATATCTTTGATGAACATAGATGCTAAAATTCTCAACAAGATCATAGCAAACTGGATTCAGCAATACATCTCAAAAATCATCCATCATGACCAAGTAGGCTTAATTCCTGGGATGCAAGGCTGGTTCAACATTCCTAAAACCATAAATGTAATTAAATACATCAACAGATGTCATAACAAAAACCACATGATTATGTCATTTGATGCAGAAAAAGCTTTTGATAAAATCCAGCACCCTTTCTTGATAAAAACCCTTGAACATCTAGGCAGTCGGGGAACATACCTCAAAATAGCAAAGGCCATCTACGAGAAGCCTACAGCGAGCATACTCCTAAATGGACAAAAATTCGAACCATTTCCCCTGAAAACTGGAACAAGACAAGGATGCCCACTCTCACCTCTCCTGTTCAATATAGTATTGGAAGTCCTGGCTCGAGCAATCAGAGAAGAGGAGGCAATCAGGTGTATCCAAATAGGAAAAGGAAGTCAAGTTATCTCTCTTTGCAGATGATATGATTGTGCACCTTGAAAACCCAAGAGAATCTGTCAAAAACCTCCTTACACTGATAAAGGCCTTTGGCAAAGTCTCAGGATACAAAATAAATGTACAAAAGACAATTGCATTTCTCTACACCAATAATAAACAAACAGAAACTCAAATAAAAAACACAATTCCATTCACAATAGTCACACACAAAAATGAAATACCTTGGCATCTTCCTAACCAGAAACGTGAAAGACCTTTACAATGAAAATTACAAAACACTGCTCAAAGAAATCAAAGATGACACAAACAAATGGAAAAATATTCAATGCTCATGGATTGGAAGAATCAACATTGTGAAGATGTCCATTTTACCTAAGGCAATCTACAAATTCAATGCAATACCCATCAAATTACCAGCAACATCTTTTTCAGACCTAGAAAAGACAACACAGGAATTCATATGGAAACCCAAACGTCCAAGAATAGCCAGAACAATCCTCAGCAAAAAAAACAAAGCAGGTGGTATCACATTACCGGACTTCAAACTTTACTATAAAGCTACAATCATCAAAACAGCTTGGTATTGATATAAGAACAGGCATATAGATCCTTGGAATAGAATTGAGATTTCAGAAGCAAAATCTCAATTTCTCAACCAACTCATCTTAGACAAAGCCTCCACCACCTACCACTGGGGAAAGGAGAACCTATTCAGTAAATGGTGCTGGGAAAACTGGCTGACCACATGCAGAAGATTGAAACAGGACCCCTATCTATCCCCATGCACAAAGGTTAACTCCAAATGGAATAGAGACCTAAATGTAAAACCTCAAACCATAAGAACCTTAGAAAAGGAAGGAAATATCCTCATGGAAATCAGAACTGGCATCCAATTCCTGAACAAAACCCGAAACCCACAGGTCATAAGAGAGAAGATAGACAAGTGGGATCTTATTAAACCGACAAGCTTCTGCAAAGCCAAAGAAACCATCAAGAGAGCAGGGAGACAGCCTACAGACTGGGAAAAAGTATTTGCCAACACCAGGTCTGACAAAGGCTTAACATCCTGTATCTACAAGGAACTCAAATGTGCTGAAAAGAAAAAAACAAACAACCCCATTATAAAATGGGCAAAAGATATGAATAGACACTTCACAAAGGAAGACGTTTGAGCAGCCAACAGACACATGAAGAAATGTTCAACCTCACTAATCATCAGGGAGATGCAAATCAAAACCACACTGAGATACCACCTAACTCTAGTCAGGATGGCAATTATCAACAACTCAAAAAATAACAGCTGCTGGAGAGGGTGTGGCAAAAAGGGAACACTTCTACACTGTAGGTGGGAGTGTAAACTAGTGCAACCTCTGTGGAAAGCAGTGTGGCGATTCCTAAAAGCTCTAAGTATCAACCTCCCATATGACCCCACAATCCCCCTACTGGGAATATATCCTGAAGAACTCAAATCACTCTATAAAAAAGATACCTGCACACATATGTTTATCGCAGCATTGTTCACAATAGCAAGAAGCTGGAAACAACCATGTTGCCCATCAAAAGAGGACTAGATTTTTAAACTGTGGTATATATTCACAAAGGAATACTACGCAGCCATAAAAAAGAACAAAATCATGAATTTCGCAGCAACTTGAATGGAACTAGAGTCTCTCACAGAAACAAAGATCCAAGTATCACATGTTCTCACTCATATAATGGACCTTGAACATCCAACGTAATACTATAAGAAAATGACTGATGGTACTGGGAAACTATGGCGGGGAGGAGAGAGATGGGATTAACAGTAGCAAATATCTGTCTCAGGATGGGGAAACACCTGTTATCCACAGGGTACCTGAATGAAACGTAATTGTATACCTAACCCTTAACTGTACCCCACAACATCATAATAAAAAATATTGATTAAAAAAATAAAACTCTGCTTCATGAAGGGAGTCAAGATGGTGATGGAACTGGTGGGAGCATGAAGGTCTCTACAAGGGTGAGTGTCCATAAAGACAGTCTTTGTGAATGAATGAGTGCTGCAGGGTGAGTGAAAATCCCTCTGGGGGAAGACTCAGGTCCTAGGGCTCCCATCTGGAGGCAGCTGCAACCCACCATTGCCCTGACATCGGAGCCCCCTGGTGTGCAGGATTGTCAGCCATTCTCAGGGGTCTCCCAGGAAGAGACAGTGGAGATCAGCTGCTCTCAGACTTGGCACCTGGTCCCTACCACCACCCACCACAGTGGGCCTGGCCCTGGCAGAGGGAACCATGGAGAGGGTGCAGCAAGGAAATCTGGAGCTGAGCCCTGCCACCAGCAAGGATACACCAACTACTGCCATTTTCTCTGTCCCAGGACTGGGCAGAGAGCTGCGTTGTTCCCACTCCCACCCCATTCAGCCTTCAATCTGGGACCCATAGGCCTCATACCCTCTGGGACTGACCAGCACTGATCCAGAGAGGAAACTTCAGGAGCAAACACAGTGATGGACACCCCACACCCACACAGGACCAGGCAAGGCACATCTAATCTGAGTAGGGGGCTTGGTGGCAGCAGCTGCAGATGAGTTGGGTGAGACAGGATCTGATTCACCCTCCTCCCACAGCAGTCCATGGGGCTAAGATCACAATCATCACAACTGAGAGTAGAGGGGAGGGGCTGGAGACTGGAGCTCATTCCCTGTCTAAGTGGAGGCCAGAAGCAGTGTAGGTGCTTGGGAAAGGAACTGAAAGTTACAAAAACGGTCACAGAGAGAACTTTTCTTTTTTTCCTCTGTTTCTGTTTATGTTTTAGTACTTGTTTTCTTTTTGTTATTTTCTTGGTGTTTTTAGTTTTTCTGTTTGTATATGGGTATTTTTGAGGGTGAGTGCATTGTCAGGTTTTTTGTTTGTTTCCATGTCTATTTGTATGTTTTTTCTTATTTTTGCTTGTTTTGTTTTATTCTTTGTTTATTCATTAGTGTGCCTGTCTGTTTTCCTTCTCCTCCTGTGTCTTCATCTTCCTTTCGTCTCTTTTCTTCCTTTTTCTGTTCTTCCCTTTTACTTATCTCACTTTGCTCTCAGGTAGCAAACATTTGTTCCCATCACTTGGACAGATTATAAGGTGGTGGGAAGTGGGTTCCAAGGGGCCCATATGCCTGTCAGTGGATACTATGATCTGCAGATAGTTTCTGAACCACAGCTCCCCCATCACACCTAAATCAAGTCTCAAACTGCAAAAAGTACAGCTCCCCATCCCAGTTCAGCTTCAAAATTGAACAAATTCCAAGTATCTACATAAGGAAGAATAGAGGATTGAGCAAACTGAAGTGAAAGCTATCTCCCCCAACACTGAACAACAGAATTAAAGAATGAGGGGCAAAAGGAGGAAAGCCATCACAAATGAAGAAGAATCTAAGGAAGAATACAGGTCCCATACAGACTCCTGGGAAGACAGCACCTGAGAATGCAGCCTTCAGAACTCAAACAATGAAGAGCACCCAGAATGACTAGTCCCAAACCACAAACCCAGATATCAAGATATTAATAGAGAGAATAAATAAAAATGAGAGAGAGAGAAGGAAAGAATGAAGGAGTTGATAACTGAGATGATGGCAATCAAGAATACAGTAAACAAAATAAATAACAAGCAGCCATGCATGGAAAACAGAACTAACTAAGCAGAAGAAATAATCTCAGAGTTTGAGGACAAAAATATGGAACTAACCCAAACTGTTAAAAACATAGAAAAGAAGCTTAAAAAGATGGAACAAAGCTTTCAAGAGATGTGTGATTATATCAAGAGGCCAAACCTAAGATTAATTGGTATTCCTGATGCAGATAGAGAAACAGAAACCACCCAGGAACAAACATTCCATGAAACTAACCAAGAAAACTTCCCTCATCTCATCAGAGACATGATCATTCAAACACAAGAGATTCAGAGAATCCCTGCAAGACATCAAGTGAGAAGACCAACTCATAGACACACAGTAATCTGCTTACACAAAGTAGATATAAAAGAAAAAAATCCTAAGGGTAGCAAGAGAGAAAGGTCAGACTACTTACTGGGGAAGACAAATTAGAATCGCAGCAGACTTAGTTACAGAATCACTACAGCCTAGAAACGACTGGAGTCCAATTTTCAAAGTTCTGAAAGATAAACAATTCCAACCAAGAATTTCCTACCAAGCTAAGATAAGCTTCATCAGTGATGGAGAAGTAAAATCTTTCCCAGACATTCAATCCCTAAGCGTTTATGTCACCTCCAGACCAGATCTATGAGAAACACTTGAGAACATATTAAACAGAGAAGAATGAAAAAGTATGACCACACTATTGCCAAGAATACAGGAGAAATATTGAAAACATACACATATATCAACCCAAATACCAAAAGAAAACCAACAAACCAACAAACAACAACAACAAGCCCCATAAGAACCTCACGAGTGGGATAAATTCTCACATCTCAATAATTAGCCTGAATGTGAATAGACTAAATGTACCACTGAAAAAACATAGAATGGCAAACTGGATAAAAATAAATGATGCAACAGTATGCTGTCTTCAGGAGACTCATCTCACCAGAATGGACACACACAGATTGAAAGAAAAGGATGGAAAACAAAGTTTCACATGAATGGAACACAAAAGAAAGCAGGGATTATAATCTTAATATCAGACAAAATATCCTTTAAGTAATCAAAAATTTTAAAAATACAGAAGGTCACTACATGATGATAAAATGTTCAATCCATCAACAATAAATATTCATCCTAAACATATATGCACTCAACATAGGAGTACCAACTTTTATAAAACAACTTCTAGGTAAACTCAGAAAAGACATTGACTCAAACACTATCATAGATGGGGACATAAATATCACACTAACAACCCTAGATAGATCATTGAGGAAAAAACCAACAAGGAGATCTGGAACTTCTACTTGATGTTTGACCAAATGGACTTAACAGGCACCTACAGAACATTCCACCCAAAAAGCAAGGAATATACATTCTACTCATCACCACATGGAATGTACTCCAAGAACAATCACATCCTCAAACATAAATCAAGCTAAATACATTCCATGAGATCAAAATACTGCCATGCACCTTCTCAGACCACAGCAGAATAAATATCACCAATAAAGTTATTCCTAAACCCACAAAGACATGAACACTAAACAGCATGATGCTGAACAATTCCTGAGTCAACACAAAAATAAAAGCAGAAATTAAAAGATTTCTGCAAAAAATGAAAATAAAAACACATCTTACCAAAACATCTGGGATGCCATGAAAGTAGTACTGAGAGGGGAATTCATTTGTTGATGAACATACATTGAGGAAATGGAAGGATCACAAGTTAACAATCTAAGAAATCACCTAAAGGAGCTGGAAAGACAAGACTACCAAAACACTAATTTCAGCAGAAGAATCCAGATCATCAAAGTAAAAGCCAAAATACAGGACATAGAAGACAAAAATGTCATAGAAAAAAAATCAACAAAACAGAAGCCATGTTCTTTGAAAGGATAAGAAGATTGATGAACTCATAGCCAGACTGACCAAGAAAAAAAGAGAAAAAGCCCAAATAAAC
Source organism: Carlito syrichta (assembly GCF_000164805.1). NCBI lineage: Eukaryota > Metazoa > Chordata > Mammalia > Primates > Tarsiidae > Carlito > Carlito syrichta. The sequence continues at coordinate 9,538 of NW_007253911.1, forward strand.
ACAATCAGAAATGGAAAAGATCAAATCACAACAGACCCTGAAGAATACAAAAAATTATCAGAGATTATTATGCACACCAGTATGGAAAACAGCTTGAAAACCTAAATGAAATGGAAGACTTTCTGATATCCCACAACCTCCCAAATTCAAAACAAGAGAAATTGAGACATTAAATAAACCAATAACGACTCCAGAAATAAACTCTGTCATAAGAAAACTATCCACACACACAAAAAAAGTCCAGGACCAGATGACTTTCCAGCAGAGTTCTACAAAACATACAAGGAAGAGCTGATACCAATTCTATTGAAAGTATTCCAAACAAGTATTCCTCGACCTGCTGGGCTCCAGCGATCCTTCCGCCTCAGCCTTCCAAGTAGCTGGAACTACAGGCGCACACTACCACACCCGGCTAATTTTTTGATTTATTGTAGAGATGAGGTCTCACCTGCCCAGGTGGGTCTCAAACCCGTGGCTCAGGTAATCCACTCACCTCAGCCTCCCAAAGGCATGGGATTACAGGCTGAGCCACCGAGCCCGGCTTAATATATCCTTCTCTTTGTCTGCAGTATGAAGCCCTTTATAGCCCTTTCTCTCCAACCTCTTCTCCTACCAGTTCCTCACTCTCACACAACTTCTGCCACACTCACCTGCTTTCTGTTTCTTGGCCACATAGAATGTATTACTTACCAAGGAGCCTTTAAACTAGGCTTCTCTGCCTGCAGTGCTTACACCCTCATCTCTGCATGTCTGGCCCATGAAGTCTCAGAAAAAAAAAAAGGCCTTGGCATGACCATCTGTGACCTCTTAGTATAAGGATCACCTTGATTTCTCTCAATCACATTATTCTGTGTTAAATGTCTCATAGTACTTATCATCACCTGAGATATTTTCATCATATGTTTGCTTAAAATCTTCTTTCTTTCACAGGAATGAAAGCTTCATGAGAGCTAGAATTTTGTCTTTGTCACTTGCTCTATCCCCCAAAACTAAAATAGTGACTGACACACAGTGGCATCTTAGTTCATTTGTGCTGCTATAACAGAATATCTGAAACTGGGTAATTTATAATAAACAGAAATTTATTAACTCACAGTTCTGGATGCTGGGAGGTCCAAGGTCAAGGAGCCAGCATCTGGCAAGACCCTTGTAGCTATGTCATTCTGTGGTGAAAGGAGAAAGGAAGAGAGTGGGCAAGAAGAGAGCAAACTTGCCTTTTTATAATGGCACCAAGTCTTCATGTCCTCATCACCTTTTTTTTTTCCATTTGCCACTATTTCTTCTTTTTTAAAAAACATATGTTTTATTATAAAATTGTGGGGTACAGTTAAGGGTTAGGTATACGAAAGTGCATCGGTCAAGCACCCTTGTTGATAAGGGGTGTCTCCCCATCCCCAGTTATTGACTACCATTCATCCCACCTCCCTTCCCCTCCCTACCCTCTCCCCATAGTTTCCCACCACTGTCAATCCTTTTCTTATAGTGTTATGATAGATGTTCAAGGTCCACTATATGAGTGAGAACATGTGATACTCAGATCTTTCTTTCTGTGAGAGATCACTGAGTATTATAGACTCTAGTTCCATCCAGATTGCTGTGAAATTCATGACCTCATCACCTCTTAAGGGTCCTACTTCTTAATATTGTTACAGTAGCAATTAAATTTTAACATGAATTTTAAAGGGAACATCAAACTATAGCAAGTAGATACTCAATATTTATTAAGTGAATAAATTAATACATATTACATGTGGAAGGCATTTAACAAATTACCAAAGCTTTCAGAACTGTCACACTATTTAATTTTTAAAAGCAACACAAATGAAAATAGTACTATTCTGCACATTTTGAAGATGGGCCGCAAATAAAAGACTTACTATTTCCAAGGTCATGAATCTTGATGGGAAGGAGGTGGCCATAGTTTTAGTATTAACCTAGAAGAGCACTTAGTTAAAACATGACACATAGTACACATCTTAGCAATGTGTGCTGGATAAATTAATCACATTAAAATGAAAAAGTTGAGTTCATATCTTCTTTACATATTACTCTAATCCATAGCACAGTGTCTGCAATTAGTAGAAGTCATGTAAGTTTTATGGATAAATACATTAATAAATTACTTAATTTATTTCTATCTTTAAAATTCAATGGTACTACATCATGCATAATTGGTTAACTAATTGAATTAGCTTTGGAAAAAATTTTAAAGAGCATTCAATGATATCATCTGAGACTTTTGGAGTATCAGAGTTACAGATTTGGTATTCACTGATTCCCTGGCCATAGCAGAACTTCAGCAACAATATCTGAGTATGAATAAAAATTAGACTACTTGGAGGGAGTTCTGGGAAGATGTTATAGCAAAAACATAGTTTTCTTCATCTTTCTGAATATTCACATAAAAACCAACTGAAAAATTAGATAGCAAAATCAAAACCCATGGATAGCATTTACATAAAATTAATTGGCAGATATCTCCATGAATTCCAAAATACAAGCATGTGAGGACAGCCTACCAACAGCTGCATACTTAAGTAACATTGGCAAAGTGATTGAACATGAACCTTATTAAACTTCTGGATTCAGATGCTAATTTGCAAAAAATACAGATGGTAGACGAAGATATCAAACTGTACCATGAGTATACAATCAGCAAAAATCTAGACTGTGGAAAAATCTACAAAGCAAATAATTCAGTGTGTCCAACTGATACATTATAAAAGAGGTGGAGGGAAAATCTGCAGATTAAATAGACTTAAAGATATATTTGTAAATTAGAACTATAGAGTATAAGGAGGCACACTTGAGTGACAAAGTATAAAGAAGTGATTACTATAAATAAATAATTAGTGGGAATTTCTGGGAGGAGGGTTGAGTTATGATTAGGTTGGAGAAGCATCTAGATTGGCCATCACAGTTTTCTTTCTTGAACTGAGTGGCAGTGTTTGCCTAATAATTCCTCATTAAGTTATACATTTTATGATTTTTGTGTTTATATATTTTATTTTCTAATAAAAGATGCTACAAACAGACTAATGTCTTCAATTTTACTGAGAAATTATGAGCTATTTGGGGACTACAGAAAACTTTCTAGGGACATGGCATAGCATTTGGATCCTTATGAACCTGAAACTTTAGGGAGAATTCTAGATGCTTAAGTAGAGATTTGGCCAGATGAAGGATTCAAATTACTACTGCGTTTTCACTTACAATCTCCTCTAGGTCAAGAGGAGAAAGATCAGTCTGATACTGCATAACAAACATTATCAGAGAGTGTTAAGTTCAACTTTGCCTGAAAAAGATATTATGCTTTTCCAAACAAGTCAGCAGGCATTCAAAAGGCAGAAGCCTGAAGAGATTCAAGAAGATGCTGAGTCACTGTAAAATATTTCTAATTAGTATGCTAAGCTCTCCACTGGGACCCGGAGGTAAGCAATGCCCTAGTATCCCACAATCAAACCATGCCCTATAGAAATGTAAAATACAGAGCCTCTGTGCATGTAATTGTTTCTGTAATATTGCAGGACTGTCTTCCTGAGGCATAAACAAGTTAGAGAGAAGACAGCTCTCTCAGAGCATTAATTACATAATATTTCATTGCTGGGGAGAGGGAAAAGGACAAGACTGAGTAAACTGGATTTCTCTGAGGAATATACTTATTACTAATCAGGTAGGACAACCCTGCAAATAATCACTGGCTCATAATCAGAAGCAATATTGATCTACCCTGTGAAATGGTTCCCCCATTTAGCTACTTGCTCTAAATCCATCCACTTATCTCCATCTATCCCAGCCACTGTCACGTCTTTATGAGCTACTGGAAATAACCTCCCATCTGGTCTCCCTGCTCTTGGTATTATTACCCCTCTATAATCTCACCTGTAAAAATGGAGATTACAGCAGTTTTCCTGCGATCAGTTCTTAACTAATAAATATGGTGTGTGTGTGTGTGTGTGTGTGTGTGTGTGTGTGTGTGTGTGGTCATTGTTCTGAGGGCACAATGTAACTATAAATACAGAATATCTATATCTCTATGACTTTTTAAAGTAACACTGAATACCTAAATGGCTCACTATGGCGAAATCTGTCAGTAATAACATTTTAATCTAAGCATCTCCCTTTGACCTTTGCCTATGAACAGGAATCAGTTTTGATGATTCTTCAAAAGCTCAGTAGAATCTCAGTTGATGGTTTGAATTCAGAATCTGCATCTTCAGACTACAAAGGGGTCTGTCAATTGCAACTAAGACCTAGAACTGCCATATTTAGTTACATAACCACCTATCCTAGGACCAGACCCTAACATTTGTCTCCACTGAGGCTTGAAGAAAGACCTGCAAACTGGTTGTCTACTAGACAGATTTAGCTTTGATAGAAAACTTTGACCAAAGAATTTGCTGCCATGTCCATTGGAAATGCTCCAACATAAAGGGTATGGGCTGATCTAAAATTTTTACTACCTTTGAAAACCAAGAGCTGAGATTAGTATATACAGGAGCTAGAGATATCTTGTTCGATTTTAAATTTGATTTATGAAAATCTCTAGCTTCGAAGCTCCTAGTTTTTTTGATTGACTTTTTTTTTTTACTACAAAACCACTTAACCTTAAAAACAGCAGAGCTAACATCCACTCTTTCAGTTTAGATGCTGGCAGGAAAATGTTTGTTTCACCCTGAGGACTCGAGGGGCAAGTACATGGATAAGGACTACACACAGTTTTCTGCCTTCTCCAAGAGGCTTACCAAAAATCTCTCTGTAGAAGAGATTCCAAATTCAAACTCCTAAGCAGAGCCTGCCTTACCTGGGCAATAAAGAGTGGTAACTCTAGTGTCATCTTCCTTTACCCTTTTCTCTCATCTGTGGTGGCCTTTGGCTCTTGTTACTCTTAACGACTAATTCTGTTTTTCATTAAGGGTATGTTGTTTTATACCTCAAGATATATAAATCTTTGAACCAAAGAACTTAAGAGCTAGAAGAAAGACTGGTTATAAGATGCCCAACATATTAAAAATAAATGGAAACTCAGTAAGATGCAGTCTATTTCCTGAGAATACTCAACATCTCAGCTTATAGCAGAGATATGATTAAAAAGCAAATTTCATGAGTCCAAGATCAGAACTATATTAAAGCTGTGGTTTAAAACAGTGAGAACTAGGCTTAATTTAGTCCATACACCAAACCTATTATAATTTGCATAATGAAGCAAAAATTAAAAAAAAAAATTATGTGAGAATGAAAGGGAGAATACACTGGATCTTCACACTTGTCTAAAGATCTTTCCAGACTGTTGTAGGCATAATTCTTAGATGGCTTCAAAGTTTCCTGTCTCCACCCCCTGGTGTACCCACCTGCATAATCCTTACCCTTTGAATATGGGTATGAATATGATGTGATACAACTGCCATGATTTGCTTACCTTATATGACAAAGCTTAAGAGATTTTGCAGATATAATTAAAGTTCTAATCAACTGATTTTGAGTTAATCAAAAGGAGGATTATCCTAGTTGAGCAAAGTTAATCTGATGAGTTGTTAAAAGAAGTCAGAGAGATCTAAAGGAGATTCTCCTTCTAATTTTGAAGGAGCAAGCCACTATGAGTTCTATAGATTCAAGAAAAAGAATTCTTCTAACCATGTGAGTTTGGATGAAGACCCTGAGCATCAGAAGAAACTGTAGCTCTGGTCAAAACCTTGTGAGAACCTGAGCAAAGTACCCAGTCTCCTGACCCACAGAAATGGCAAGATAATAAATAAATGTTGTTTAGCTGCTAAGCTTATGATTTATTATACAGAAATAGATAACTAAAACAGATTTGGGTACCTGGAAGTAGGGTGCTACTGTAACAAAAATCTAAAAATATAGGAGCAGTTTGGAATCACACAGTGGGCAAGGACTAGAGGAATTTTAGAGAGCATAACAGAGAAAGCCTTAATTGCCTAGAACAGATTTTCAGTAGAAATATGAACTTTGAGGATGCTGCTGGTGAAGACTGAGGAGGAAGTGAAGAAAACATAATTGGAAAGTGGAGGCAGGGTACTCCTTATTATGTAGTAACAGAACACTTTGTGAAATTTTCTCCTACAGTTATGAGGAAAGTAGAATTTGTAAGTGATGAGCCTGGTTATTAGCAAGAGGGATTCCCAAGTTGCAGCCTGGTTTCTTGCTGCTTATAGTAAAATGTGAAAGGAGAGAGATAAATAAACAAAGACAGTTAAATAAATAAAGTAGGACTTGATGACTTTGAAAAATTGACCTGTAACAGGTTTTGTACAATCCTTGAAATAAGAATGTTTTTAAAACTTTTACAGAACTTGTTGAACAGTTTTGTTAACTACCAACCCCAAGAAAGGACTCCCACTGCATGGAGGAGAGAGAAGATGATCGCTATGCCAACCACCAGGAAGAAGAATCCAAATACTTTTGCCTAGTGCATCTTGGGCTACAGCCTTACCAGCAGAAAAGTTTAGTGAGAGAGAACATACTCACGTGCAACAAGATATATAAAATGGGTTCATTATTCACAGACAGGCAGCAAGGGACAAAAGAAGTCTCAGATCCATTTTGAACCAGTTCCCCCAGGGTCGAGAAAGCTGCCAAGGTGGATAGAGTCTTGACTGTATGTACCCCTCTTGTACCACAGCTGAGGGACCCTGAAAGGCAGCCCATCATAGGTTATATATCTTGGGGTCAACATGAATCACTTGGCAAAGCTTTGAAGGACATCCTTCTTCCAGCACAGAGAGGAACAAAACCCTGGCTGGCCCAGACAGTATCCCCCTAGATGCTGTACTCCCTAGAAGGGACAAGAACAAGGCCTGGGTTATTTCTTCTCTATCTCAGAATATTGCATGCTAGGATATTCTTTGGTTATTCTAAAAGCTACATTCAGGAAAAGAGGAGAATTGGACCTGTCTAAGGCCACTTGAAGAACTATCCTACACAACTGAATTTTTAAAAAGAAGGAAAGAAAAAAAAAAAGAATACTATGTGACAGAGACTGTATGTGGTTGGCAGAGTCTAAAATAACTACTATCTTTAGAGAAAAGGTTTGGCCATGTCTGCCCTAAAAAATGAAAGCAGAACCTCTCAGAGAAAGTCAGTAGGATTTGGGCATGCTTCTAAAGTCACAGCGGGGTCCTTTGTCAAGGTGGACATAGACAGGTGTAGATGTGGGTGTCCATTCTAAACAAAGGAGAAGAAACCAGAATCTTAACTGCATCAGTGATGGGAAGATAATGTTGGGAACTCTGTGGTCTGTTTTCCAGCATCTAACCCAGTGAAGAAAAAAGGCCATCAATCTCAATTTAGACACCGTCTGCTTCTTGTGTTGAAGAGATGTGTCCGATAGAACAATATAATCGTTCATTAAGATGAATTTTGATGACTTTGTGGCTATATTTGGAGGCATGGGTTCTACTGACTCCAAAAGATCTGTGAAGAAAAATACACATCTAAAGAGGCTTGCTTCTGTTTCCAAGGAATCTTTTACTTGAGAAAGTTTGCTGATTCTCCTTAATGCCACAGATATAATAAAGTTGCTAAAGAAGGAGGGAGGTGGCAATGTGGTTAGTGGAAAGAGCCCTGGTCTTGGAACCAGAAGACCTAGGCATGTCATCAGCACTTTCCTCTTCTTTTTTTTTTTTTTCTAGTTGGAGTCTCACTCTGTCGCCCAGACTGGAGTGCAGTGGCCGCTCCCGGCCACCACAGCCTCGACCTACTGAGCTCCGGCGATCCCTCCACCTCAGTCTTCCAAGTAGCTGGAACTACAGGCGCAGGCTGCCACACCCGGCTAGTTTTGTTGTTGTGTTGTTGTTGTTGTTTTTGAGTTGGAGTCTCACTCTGTCACCCAGGCTGGAGTGCAGTGGCATGCTCCCGGCCACCGCAGCCTCAACCTGCTGGGCTCCGGCGATCCTTCCACCTCCGCCTTCCAAGTAGCTGGAACTACAGGCGCGCGCTGCCATGCCCGGCTATTTTTATTATTATTATTTATTGTAGAGATGAGGGTTTGTCAAGTTGCCCAGGTGGGTCTCGAACCCGCGGGCTCAGGCAATTCACTCACCTTGGTCTCCCAAAGCGTGGGATTACAGGCTGAGCCTCCGAGATCAGCGAAAATAGTGATTTTCAATTTGATTTCAGAAAAGCATACGGTAGCCAGGAGGTGCTTCAAGGATCATCATGAGTACTAAAAGAAAGAACAACATATAGGCTATAGGTCCCACTGGGTGTTGAACCATGGCCTTAGGTTTCTCATGTATTCGATGAGGTTGTTTGAACAGAAAATCCTTCAAACTGTCTCCAGATTAAACACTAGGATTTACGTCCTGAAAGCTGGCAAGTACAAGGAGATGTATGTAATAGGTTATCTTGTCCTGGGATTTACCACTGAGCCCAAAGAAAGAATATGAAGAGCATCCTGACAAGGAGCAGCAATAGTATTGATGCCTGGTACTTTCAACTCACCACTGTCCCGATTACTAGTCTAAAATCCTAAATATGCCTGATTTGAAAGATGCCTCTTGTCCTTGGAGACTTTGAACTCCTGAGTGCTGCCTGCCTGGTTCTAACCACCCACTGAACTCTGATCTGCACAGTATGTAGACTCAGAGTCCTTGAGGTTCAGATAAAGATGGTCTCTAAGAGATTTCTTCTTCCTCCATGCTCCAGACCCACAGCTTCACCTTCACCTCCAATAACCATTCTGTAGATTTGAACCATCCCCTGTCCGCTTCCTAATGTTTTTCTGACCATTAGCCTCATTCTCTACCCTTGCCATCAGCACAACTTGGCTTAAAGGGGAGAATAACAGACCACATACTTTTATGTGTACACTTTTTTTTGTATATGGTATATATAAAATAGTGATTTTCAATTTGATTTCAGAAAAGCATAGAGTAGCCAGGAGGTGCTTCAAGGACCATCATGAGTACTAGAAGAAAGAATAACATAAAAGTTGTAGGTCCCACTGGGTGTTCAACCAAATATGTTTTGCTGTTATAACTTATATGTACAGATTTTACATAAAACTTATCATAAAAAAGATTCCCACTGCTTAGAAATAATGCAAATAAAAATAATTTCACATCTTCCTTTCTAAATTGGATATTTTTATTTCTTTTTCTGCTTAATTGCTCTGGCTAGGACTTCCGATCTTAGACAAGTAATTTTTCCTGAACTTAGAGGAGAAAATTTATCTGTGGGCTGGTCATATGTGACCTTTATTTTGTTGGGGTGCCTTTCTCTATGCCCAATTTTCAGAACACATAATTTTAAAGTACAAGTGAAAGAAACTTAAGGATCTTTATACTTTTTTTAAAAATTTTATTTTAAATAAGTAGGGCACAATTCAGGGTTAGGTAAAAAAAAATGTTCTTTATGCAAGAACCCTTGTTGATGAGGTGTGCCTCCCCCTCCCCTGGCAGTCTCCCACTACTGCCAATCCCACCTACCCTCTATTGGCAGTTTCCCACTACTGACAATCCTTCTCTTATAGTATTATGAGGGTTGTTCAAGGTCGCTTATGAGGGAGAACATGTGGTACTCGGTTCTTTGTTTCTGTGATAGATCACTCAGTATTATAGCCTCTAAGTCCATACAAGTTGCTGTGAAGTTCATAATTTTGCCCTTCTTTATGGCTCATAATATTCCATTGTGTATATGTACCACATTTTTTAAGGGTCTTTATTTTTAAATAGAATCTTTTTTATGATAAATTTTATGTAAAATCTGAAACACATAAGATATAACAGCAGAGCCTACTTGGTTGAACACCCAGAGGGACTTTCAACCTATATGTCATTTTTTTTTTCTTCTAGTACTCATTATGGTCCTTGAAGCACCTCTGTCTACTGTATGCTTTTCTGAAATCAAATTTTCACTCTCTCCAATCAAAACATATGGAAATTGGATGGGTATTATTTAGAAAATTATTATATTTATTATTATTTAGGCTAAGCTGCCATACAAAAAGACTCAACAAAACAAAACAAAACAGAATTAGCTTCAATAAAACAGATTGTTTGTCTATTTTATGGGAGTCCAAACTGGGTAGCCCAAGGCTAGACAGATCACAGTGATGCTGTGCTCAAAATGTGGTTTCGGTCTCTAAGACAAAGGCAGACAATGTGAGTGGATTGCACAAGGTGAACAATTTTGGTCACATAAATCAAGGTGAATAATCAAAAGCTCCAAAACAAAGGAGGAGTAGCTGATAGGAGTAGGTAAGAAATGCAGGCAGCCTTGGCTAGCATTTCTTTCTTGAAACTTGTCTGACCTGCCACACTCGGTGGCTCAGCCTGTAATCCCACGCCTTTGGGAGGCTGAGGTGAGTAGATTGCCTGATCCCGCAGGTTTGAGACCCGCCTGAGCAGTGAGACCTCATCTCTACAATAAATCAAAAAATCAACCGGGCGTGGTAGCGCATGCCTGTAATTCCGGCTACTTGGAAGGCTGAGGCAGAAGGATCGCTGCAGCCCAGCAGGCCAAGGCTACGGTGGCCGGGAGCGGCCACTGCACTCCAGTCTGGGTGACAGAGTGAGACTTCAACTCAAAAAAAAAAAAAAAAAAAAGAAACTTGTCTGACCAATGAGGAAGCTTAACTAATGATAACTGGATGTCATCAGAGAGCATCTTCTGGAGAAAAAGGGAACATGTCCACTGATTGAACCAGATTCCCACTTATAGTTAAGACTCTCAGAAAGGTGAAGACATAGAAGACTGAGTGGAGTGAATTCACGACTCAGTCTCATTCCTACATATCCTGCACTGGGTTCTATAGGATTTAGATTAGTGGAGAAGGAAAGAGAGATTATTTTGGCTGAAGGGTTAGAAGAAAGTATAATGTAATGAAGGCTTTGACTTTCTGGGGTGTGTGTGTGTGTGTGTGTGTGTGTGTGTGTGTGTGTGTGTGTGTGTGTGTGTGTTTCTTAAAAAAACCTTTTGTAATCCCAAGAAAGAACTAAACTTTGGGTCAGTCTTTCATCCATCTGAATCACTATCAGTGGCAAATTGTGACTGTCTAGATTCCAGACCAGTATACTTGATGAGCTGGATCATGCTCCAGAAATCAACATTTCTCTGGTTGTTGCAAAACTTAACAGGAAGATAACACAGCAGGAATATTTGATAAGAGAAAGTTATCAACCAAGCTTAAACATCCTTCTAGAACTCAGTCATTCCTAATACTAGCTAACATTCATTCCTTATAACATTCTAGGAATTTCTCTAAACAATTCATGTCTCACTTTAAAATGTTCTTCTTATCCTCCTATTTTAAAATAAGGAAAATGTGCCATGATTAAGTTGCCTGCCTAGAGTTATTTGGCTATTAGATGGTAGAACTGGGATTTGAATCCAGGCTCTTTGACTCCACAGCCTGTCTGACTGACCACTAAACTCCTGTTTGTCAATACTATTATTTTTCTGTTCTGGGTTCTTTTTATTCATTGATCATTTGCTTTGGGCTATTTTTATCTCTAAAAGTAAGAGCCCTTTAAAGGCAGGGACTTGTGTTGATTTCCCTCCTACTTCTACGCCTATAGTCAGTATCTTGCCAGTTGTCTCTTTGATGAGTTATTAAAGTAAAACCCTCACAATCCAGTCTAAAAATTTCTGCATACTATAATTAAAGGCAAATATAAAACCATTCTCAGCAATTTCCTTTCCTACTTACATGTAAATTGCCCAGACATTAGAAAGCTAGCAGCATTAGCTCTCCTCCTACCTCCCTGGCTGAAGTGGTCAGAGAGAGTGCCCATCAATAACCACTGCGAACCACTCTGACCCTAGCTGACACCAATGAGCAATCTTTGAAAACTGTGTTTCTTTTTGGCTTCTTTTGTTGGCAGCATTTCACCTTTCAGTCAGTTTCATTCTCTACTCACTGGGATATTACATTGCTGAGACCTAAGATTAGTTTCTTGTGGAAGAAAGAGTGGGCGTTTGCAACAGGCTCTGTTAAAATCATTACCCGTTCTCCCATCGTTGCCTGGACCAAATGCCTGGATTCGTGACTGTATTCAAAAAGCAGTTCTCAAATCCATAATCCTATCCTCTAAAATAGATCTTTCTAGATGAAGAAGAAAAATTGGAAAACATTTTATTTGCAGTTATTTTGGGAAAGTGACCTGAGAACAGAAGCGGGGCACCCAATAAGTTTTTGTTGTATGAATATGTGAATTGGAAATGTTTGCAGAATTCTCAATTACAAAGATGCCAGTTTCAAAGGATTGGCATTCTGCCTATGACACTTTCCTCGTACTAATACACGCCACCTTTCTCTTACAAAAACCACCAATTTCAGCATATATTTCCTCATACAGCCTTTTTATTCATTCATGTATCACTTAATAACTGTCTTTTATTGATCAAGATCCATGTGAAAATAGAATGCAGGATTGATATAAGATCGCTGAACACAAGATTATTTTTTAGCTTTTACTCATTAATTTGATATCTCTGTGTGCAATTATTACATGCATTCTTGTTTTAGGCAGGTCTTAAAACTTTTTAAATAACACATATCTCTTGTCAAAAAGCCCTCCCCTAATGATATAAGTGATCACAGGAATCCTTTTTCCATTTCGCAAGCCTGATTTCTCAATTACAGCTAATTGGACTAAAGATGAGTGACTCAATGTCCATCAGAAAACTCATTAAATGGTAACACTTGGGCAACCTATAGAGAGGATTAGAAAAACAAAATAGAGAAGTTAAATGCATTTCTCCATTTAAAAAATGAGTAGGCATCCTTTATTAGCCAGGAAAGTGTATGCTATTCTGCAGTAACAACACCAATATCTCAGTGGCTTAACCTAACAGAGGTTCATTTCTTATACACACTTCTTAAGCAGTGCCAGTATGAGCTCTTCTCCATATAGTTACTCAGGAACCCAGGCTGATGAATAGCTTTACCACCTTGTAGCTACACCAACTGAAAAATGCAGACTCTTGAGTCAAGTTCAGAGACAAGAAAGCCTGGACAATCTCACATGGGCTTTATGTGGCCTTACGTGGAAATGACACCACTTCTACTCAAATTTTATTCCCCAGAACTAGTCACATGGATTCACCTAATTTTAAAGGACTAGGAAAGAAATAGTTGTTAAGTATTCTTTCTGTCATACACAACTAATACTATATATTTATGTATTAATAACTTAGATACCGTTCCTAATTTATGATCCACATTATCAGAAAACCATTCAAACTGTAAAAGAATAAGTGATGAAATAAAAACAGTATAAATAGATGCTCTAATAATTTATTTTCTAGCTGCATTCTGTCTCATCTTGAACACTCTGGAGAACCACATTTCAGAGTTCTTAATAGGTATATTATAACATATGGTTCCCTGAGAGGCATAATTGTGTTGCTGATGACAGAATTTATTATTTTTCCCTCTGCCTTTTTGCCATTACAATGAATCTTCATTTACTGAGATAACCTGAGCTTACCTCTGATTGAAGCAACCTGGAAGAGCTTACCTAACAAAGTTCCTTTCTGTCCATCCTCTCCAGGACCCATTAGAACATCACAGTCTAGAAATGCCATGCAGCTGCGTTCTGTTTGAGAGAAACAGCAATGGTCAGACCCCTTGTTCATTCTTGGATCTTCCCATAAGTCTATGTGAATCCCTCCTGCTTGCATTTCATGCACAGTGCCCAATGCATGATAATTATTCTAAGATAATTCAATGATAATAATCCCCCAAGGTAAGTTGATTTACAACACAGTAGTTCTTCCCACCTGGTGGACCCTCGTGCATAGAATCACAATTATCAAAAAAGAAAAGAATCTTGGATTTAACTCAGTATAGCACCTTTATTACCCAGATGAAGAAATTAGGAATTTGAGGCCCAGGTATGCTGAATGACTTGCCTAAGATCAATCAACCATTTAGCATCAAAAACCAATACACAGTTAAGTTATTTTGCTTCTTAGAACTTTCCGGAAGAGTAGGAACAGAGAGGGTACCTAGAAAGGAAACATAATAAATAAAATCAACTCACAATTTCACTTAGTCATTTTTTTTAGCTCTTTTTTTGTCATCTGTGGAAATTAATACAATGCCAATGAGAACTCAGTATAAAAATAAGGACAAGAAAATGTTTAATGACAGATTAGAAAAGAAACCACTGTATGAAGCAATCATTCCATCTGCTCCAAAGAAATCCAACATAACAAACTCTCCAACATCTTCATGCAAATAACCTAGAATTAATTCAGGCAGTAACTTTGGCATTTATGGAGAAGTCCACTGGAAAAGAACAATTTCATTTCCAAGAATTTCATCAAAGGAGGACCTGACCTTACAAACAATTTTTCAGGTTGATTTTTAAGAAATTTCTTAGCATTTAACAATCTGATAATATTTGTGATTCCTATAAATGATGTCAGTCATTAATTCACTCAGTCAACAGACATTTATTGGATATTTACTCTATGCAAATTTTGTGTTAGCAGCTAAGGACAAAACAAAAAACAAGACAAATCTGTTTTTATCCTTATTGAGATCATAATGTTAGTCCCTAGGGAACCCACATATCTGTTACACTGGGACTCTGGAATTCATGTGAGACCTCTGTCCTAGACCCCAGCTGAAACTCAAGGACAAATTTTGCATTTCATATTAAATAGTTTGTTGTCCTGGTACAGAGGTTGCAATAACTGGTTTTGAGGTAAAAACATCTGGGTGTGAATTCCAGCACTGCTACTCACTAGTTCTATTACCTTAGACTAGTTACTTGGATTTATTATTACTACATTGGTTTGCTATTGCTTCACAACAAACCACCTTACACTCTTATGACTTAGGACAACACTCATTTATTATTGATTAATACTTGGGAGCCCATAATTTAGCTGTGGTATTAGCTTACCTAGGAGCACCTACCAGCCTGGGCATGTCCTCATGAAAATGGCACATTCAAGAGCTCTTGATCTACAAAACTGGATTAGATTATGTATGTGAAGTATTTAATGTTATTTGTCAACAGCAGTTAATATCACTCCAAGTTTCCCCTTTGATATTTGAACAGCTTTCTTGGATAAAACCTTGATCTACTGACTCTTCCTTCCTTTTACCTTCTAATCATTTGTTGAGGCTCTCACTTCCTTGAATAAGACCACCTGCTGCCTCTTAAGAAGGATCTGAACTTGGTTTGTGATTGTTGGGCATTCTCTAAGCCACTCCAGAATGAGTTCTTGCCCAGAACTCCACAAGTCCTTTCTTTAGGCTCTGCCTTCCAGCTGGAGCAGTGCTGCAATGACCACCTCCACCTCTGGCAACCACAATGTCTAGCGAAATTCATGAGCAGTGTATGCTAAAGAGGATGTTATCATTTCTATTGCAAATGCATGCATATATTAATACCATTAATCCTCATAACAGTGTGAGATCATTTTCATAAGCCTTCTCCAACAGATAAATTGTTAACATACTCTATAATTATTTGACTATTACATTAGAATAAAATAGTATTTTCTGGGTTTTATGGTAGTTAAAGAAAGAACATCCCTTCTCACCTCCCTGCTTAATCCCCCTATTAGGTATCAATTGAGACATAGACAAAGAAGTCAGACAAATGAAGACCCAAATGACAGTGTCAAAATTAGTAAAGATGGGAAAGTGGCTTACGAACTTAGCATTAATAATTTGCTAAGACTGAATCATAAAATTGGGATTACCTATCTAGTAAAGTCTGCTCTGAAAAATATCAGGTATCCCACTCAAGGGGCAAGTTCTTTGACCTATGATGAAGAAGGAACCGGAGACAGGCATATCTTTAAAAAAATTAAAGAGAATTAGCCTTTGTGCCATTTTCACTTCCAAATTTGCTAAGTAGACAATTGACTCCAGTGAGGAGATCTCAGGGTGGGGTCAAGGTATTGAAAGGTGAAAGGAGGATTTTACTAATTGAAGCTTCTCCAGGTGGACCTGAAGCAAAGAAAAGGAGGTTTTCATCATGCTCACTCCAACACTAAATGCAGATTGCAGTGCCTCAGAAAACTCCCCTATTTCCCCGATTCCTGGGAGTTTGACAATTTACCCTAAAACAGAAGGTTTAAATGTTTCAGCATCTGCATCTCATTATATGCTAGTCATTCCATTAATAAAAGTGATCTATTCTGTGGGCACTTATGGCCTATTAGAGTAGTTTTCCATTTTATAAACACAATTTAGATAATTTAATATTTCTTTTCTTTCTTTTTTTGGAAAGCAGGATTTATTGAGAGGACAGAAAAGCTCCCACAGTGGGAGGGGACCCGAAGGGGTTGCCCGATAATTTAATATTTCAAAGGCAAGGGCAATATTATTCTCCTCCTCTAAAGTTCTATAAAAAATAATATGTATGCCTACTGGAGATTAGTAAGGAAAGGGAATTCTTCTGATATCTACATAAATGTGGGTCAAAATATACTCTGTCTTGAACATGAGCAGTGGAGTTCTTCTGCCCCACAAAATCCTCTTAATTTCACAAGAATAATGAAATACTCTTGAGCTGTTCCCTGCCTATGTCTTTGTCTTTTTAAAGTAATTATTTAATATTCAGATAGCCATGACTTTGAGGGAAGAGAGAACTGGGCATATTAGAGATTAAGGCTTAGAAATGCAACATGAATTGACCAAGATCACACTGTAGGTAAATTCCATACCTAGAATTCAAATCTACAACAATCTGACCCCAAATCAGTAATGTTCTTAGAAAATGGCATCAGTGAAATCTTACATGTTGATGTTTTAAGCAAGAACTATATTGGAAATAAACATGAACTTTTGGCAAATGAATGTAACTGAGCCTATGTTATAAATGTCATAAGATGTTTGTTTTACTTATTTCCTTTTCTCTTTGTCTTTTCCTTTTTCCATGTATGATTGCTTGCACATAATTATTTCAGTAGAGGACAGTTACTAATATAGTAATTGATTATGTTCATATCCTAATTCTCTGGGGGCAGTATGAAAGATTGATGAACTTGTTTTTCTTTTAAAGAACAATGATCTTTAGATCATGTCGATCTCCTATTATCCTTCAGTCATGCAGACCTCATTGATGGCATCCAAGAGTTTTATCAGTCGGTGGCAAGCAGCTTAATCACCAGGAATCTCACCTCCAGCATACTTACCTTACTCATAAAAGCTCACAGTTATGTTCAAAGGCAGGTTGGATTTAAGAGTTTTCATCTCCCACCCTCAGATGTTAGCCAAACTTAGTAAACCTTTCTCTGCTCCTAAGCACTGATGAGTCTGTGTTTGGCTTTCTGCACATCAGGTACTCAAACCTAACTTTTGAGGTTCGAAACATGAAGAACCACAATATATACAAGACATACATGCAGCTCTTGTCAGTCTCCCTCTTCAGGGAGGGGAATATAAGAAGGTCATTATTTAGCAAAATCAGATAAACTTCAGCTCAGCAACAGTTTTGTCTTTTGGCAATCCTTGGTGTGAGTTTTCAAAGCAGGGACTGAAGTTTTCTTCACAGGCAGGTGTTTTGGGTGATCAGTTTTCCAGCTATATTAACTAGAATTACTGGAGAAGAAAACATGGAAATTAATTGACTTACTGGTGATAGCCTCCTACCATGACCCCAGACTATTCAAGAGTGGTCAGTGCCCAGTATTCTGGGCAAAAGGGGACTGTGAACACACTCTCTGTGAATCACTCAATGTCAGAAAAGTGTGAACATTGTTATAAGATTTATGGTGATAGGAGAAATAAGGAAAGCACCAAACAGTTTTTTTAAAATGTCTTCTTGGCCCTTCCTGGAAGCAGTGCATTTGGACTTTTCTTATCTTTATAATGTGTTTGGGATGTCTTTGGTAACTAAGATCTGAAGCAATCGTTCTTCTCAAACTTCCCACAAGTAGGAATGAATCCTCTGAAATATGTTGCTGTGCAGAGGTATAAGCCCCTACATGAAAATAGGGCTATTTACACACACACACACACACACACACACACACACACACACACACACACTTCCTCTCCATTTCTGGAGCCTCCATCTTTGTATTTCTTTATCATAGTTTCTTTGGGGTTTACAAAACCCTAGCACATGCCTGACCTTGACAGGTCACATGGCGACCTTGTGGGATAAACCAGTAGATTGTTGCCCCATATAATAGACAAGAAGAACAAGGCTCAAAGAGTTGTGTGATAGCAAGGAGCAGTCACACAGTAAGAGACAAGCAACTGACACGGTCTGAGTCTTCAATCTCTGAATCCTGTGTGCTTGAACTTCACTCCATAGCCTCCAAAGTGAAAAACTACTGAGATAAGATAATTTCCTATACTAGCTAACCTTCTCTTCTCTGTAATCCAGGAATTTCTCAAGGTTGCAGAGAGGACTCAGTAAAACTCAAGTCATGATAGGAACCCATCCAACCAATGCTGAATTGTCACTGTGACAATTGTCACGAGACACCTGAGCAATGGTAAGGACCTACTGTAGCCCCTCCTCTTCAAGAAAAAAAAGGAGAGAGAGAGATAAATAGGTGATCCAAATAGTGTGCTCAAAATGAGAAAGCTAAACTTAACTTATAAAAAAATACCTTGTAAGCCATTGCTTACTTTCCAACTTCCTCAGGTTGAGTAGACTGTTAAGAATGCTTTGTTAAGAAAATCTTGCTTTGCACTTCCAGAATTTAAACAATCTTATCTTTAGATTATTTTGCAGAAAAGCAGGACACTCTGTTCCAACCAAATCTTTCTGGTGCTTCACAACACACTCATGATAACAGAGGACGAAACTCTCAATTTTGAATCTCTTATTTCATTCTCCCTTCCTTCCTTCTTCCCTCTCTCTCTTCCTCCCTTACATCAACAACCTAGTGGCACATCTATATGCTGTACCACAATGTACCAGATCTTGGGTAACAAAAATACATAGGGCTTCTCAAAAAAAAAAAAAAAATCGCTGTGCCTTTATCCATACTCCTTTCTCCACTTATAATCTTGCCCTCATATCTCACTGATGAACTTTCTGTTGCTTCTTCAAAAGCCCTTCCCAGTATCCTCTCCCTGGGTAAGTAGATGCTCAATGACTTGTCAAGAGAGTTTGGCATTATTGACATCTTTAAGCTGTCAAGTGGCAAGTAGGCAAACAACAGGTCATGTTGAGAGAATGGTAGGAGTATTTTCTCAACTATTTTATTGACTGACCAATAAAAGCCATTACTGTATAGACATTAACATCTTAGTGTGAATTTTTATGATTCAATATAAGTTCATTTGCAGGATCTGAGAGAGAGAGAGAGAGAGAGAGAGAAAGCGAACCTGGAAGAACGTAGCTGCTCGAGGAAATCAAATATTCTAAATGGGGACTATCTGTGAAAGATGTTAAGGTGTCCTTGTAAGAACAGCTATATATCAAGTAACAAGAATAAAGAAAGCTTTTAAAATAGGTTTGATAATGAGATAATGTGCATGTGTATGTAGGAGTGTGGAGGGGTTCTTATACCCCCACAGAGTTCCACTTCTCACAGCATTAAAATTTTAGAAAGTACTTTTAACACTCCCAGTTTATCTGAGTTAATTTAATTTGATTCATAAAGCAGCTGATATTGCTCAGAATCTCAGGATTTCCCTTCTATGGAAAACTATTTTGTGGCTTCAAAGAGGGAGATATGAGGTCAGAGAAGGTACTAATTGTGACTAGAGTCTAGGACAACTCATATAAACTACAGTTTATGATGTGTTCCCTATATGAGTTTATTCGCTTAACATTTTACAGTTTATTTTTCAAAGGAAAAAGAAAAGAAAAAACTCAGATGTATTTCTCTGACTGGTTAGTTCTTGGATAGACCTTAACTTCCTTCACAAGCTACCTAGGGTTTAGATA
This sequence comes from Carlito syrichta, assembly GCF_000164805.1. Taxonomy (NCBI): domain Eukaryota; kingdom Metazoa; phylum Chordata; class Mammalia; order Primates; family Tarsiidae; genus Carlito; species Carlito syrichta. Next base: position 29,382 of record NW_007253911.1, read on the forward strand.
GATGGACTTTCCATGTCTTAACTTATTCAGTCAAGCTAAGAATGCTTTGAAGAAGGTAATTAGCAACATTCCTATTTTGCAGATAAAGAAACTGAGAAACAGAGTTCAAATTAATTTATCCAAGGTCTCACAGCTGGCAAGCAGCAAATTCGAAATTCAAATGTGCCACCTGGAGCTTCAGTTTGTGGTCTTAATCACTACACTGCACTTCTGCCTATCCTAAGCAAGAGTCACCAGCTTACTGAGATGTTCTTCTCCACACCTGCATTGGGGGAAACTAGAGGTAATAAATCTATACTTACGTTATTGCTGAACAGGAGCCAAGGGAATTTACCACCCACCTCACCCATGAAAGGCCATTAGATGTTTTCTCATTTTGATAATTACCACTTTCACTAGGTCCTGGATATATATCTTTTTTACAATTCTTGACCAATTTATACCACATCTCCATAGCCTTCATGACATTAGTCAGCCAGGATTGAAATAAAAATAGTTCTGGGTAAAGTCAGAAAGCATATGTCAGGAAGATGTGGGTGATATATGAACAGTAATATCACATAACATATTATTATCAATAACAATAAGATTTTTAATGTGTTGCCTGGAAAAAAGTTAAGATTTTCCATGTGGTTAATATAACTATCATCAGACACAGTTTTAGTTAGGGAAAACCTAAGTAGCAATGTATTATCTGGTCAATAAGTGAAGTAGTAAAGGCTCCAGTGTTCTGATTACCAGAGTAGTGATGATTATAATAAATGTCATTCCTACCCAGAGTATTCACTTCTACAAAGGTGTTAACTGAGTAATGTAATATTTATACAAAAGCACAGTGTTCATGGGGCAGTCTTGACCTCAAGGAATTCCTTTGTAGGTCCCCTCAGATAACATAAACATATAAGAAAAGACTTTGTTGTTTTCTTCTTTTTTATGTATTGCAAAAAAGGCACATTTACCAGCTGGTTATCTGTTTTGAAAATTGGTGAGCAATTGCATCTGCAGATATCTAATCCAAATTACTAACACAAAAACAATTTTAGAATTTCCTGATTGATATCACAATTGTCAACTGAAGACGTATTAGTTTGGCATGGGTTTCGTCTTTAATTGGTCAAGAAATGTATTGTGTTAACAGTAAAAAAAATTTAAAAATAAAATGAAATGACCAAAAGTCCAGATGAAACTAAAATGAAATAACTAAAAGTCTGTTTACACTATAGAAACTTTGATATTTTATCATTATCATATAATAACACTTTTGGGGTACCACTCATTAGATTTGAAAGTGATTCTAAGAACACCCAACTTTTAAAATAAATTAATAAAGGAAGCAAGAAGAGGGAAACAATGAGGAGAGGAAAGATAGGGTGAGAGAGAGAGAGAGAGAGTGTGTGTGCATCTAAACATATATGCTTTAGCTTATTTAGAGCACATTCACACTTATAATTCTGGGGCATTTGAGAATTACATGAATTTATTACTTATTATAAGAAATTGTAGAGTATGACAGCTGTTACTATAGTAAGCGGTCCTTTATGAAACACAGATAAAGGGGTATTTATGAAAATTTAGTTTAGAATTAGAAATCTGAAGACCTAGATTTCAGATGTGAAATTTTTCCACATGTAAATAGCTCTGCAGATCTGAATAAATTTATTTCAAATTTTTTCTATATCTTACACTTCTTTTTTATAGAAGGTAGATAATAAGTACTTTACCTTTGAATATCAAAAAACTAACGTGGGGATTCACTTTTGAAAAGAAAACCATTTTTCTTACATTCAGCAGAATATTACTATGCATAATAATAATGCTTTGAAGTAATAGAGCATAAAGCATTCATGCCAAAGTGAACCCAAACACACACTCTGACTTGGTCTTCACAATGGTGAACCTGCTCCACTTTGAACTATCCAAATTTGCAAGCACTGCTACTGAGAGAGCTTGTTCTTCAAAGGAGAATCTAGAAAGAATCAGGCTGCACTCTCTCTTATTTTGACCTTAGGAAGTTGTAAGAAATAAGTTGATTCCAGGAGTTAGGGTGAGGCAAGGGTTTGTTTATGAGGTGTCATGTTATACTCCAAAATGTTAAGTGAAAAGAGGTAAAAGCAAAGGTGTGAATTACTCAAAGTACATGGACTTCATCCTTCAGAAAGCATGTACTGAGGCAAGAGTGAGGATATAATTCCACTCTTAGTTAACTCTTATTTATTTGGCATGGTCAATGAGGTAATTCTGTAAGTTAATATCTAATTGTATCAAAATAGGTATATACAGGTACAAACTTTTTTTTCTGGAACACATAGATCGTCAGAATTAAGAGAAAACTTTGGGTCCCTGTGTTAAAAGCCGCTCACTACACAAAAGAAAAGCAAATGCATATCTCCATAACAAGGTAAAATCCAATTTATATCCATTCAATCTCCATTAAAGGCTTAATAAGACATTTGCATATTGTTAAAAAAGAAATGAGAAAGGAATTGAATAAGATGTTAGGAGGTTTACCAAATCAGTGATGGAATTTGAATACATTTGGAAAAGATATTTGTACAATTAGTCTTTTTAATCTGGTATCTATGGAAACAAACATATATTAACACCCAGAATATATCACTGTGTTTTTGGTCTTAGTTAGGACAGAGCCCATCTCTTCCTGACACCATCACAATGTCAGACTCTAAAGTCCAGTTCTCCTCTTCAAAGGTCAGCCCAGGCCTTAAGGAGGATGAACCAGTGTAAGCGTTTGATCATATCTGAGCTGTCCTTTCCAAACTATTTGAATTCACTGCCCTGATTGCTGGTTTTCCGAAGGCTAAAATATTAATTGCAGCCATTTGCTTTTTAAAATCCAAACAGCAAATGGTTACAGCAGGAGCCATATCAGTACAAATAATTTAAAGTCTTAGTTGTAAGTTAGGTAAATGTAGAGTGGGATCTTTGCTAGTTCCTATTTCTGTTACCACCACCACACAGGTGTTGGAGCAGGCATTCAGCTTCCAGAAAATGAGTGGAAAGGGACTCACAGGGTGGTGCTCTGCTGGCACGAAAGATTTACATCTATAGTTGCTGATGCAAATAGGTCTAACCAGTCTGTTTGTATGAGTTTTACAATTTCTGCAGCGTTAGAATGCTGCAACTCAAAATAGCCCCTAGCCTCTAAACCACTGGTAAATCCAAACATGGAATACAATTTTCACTTTCAATTATTAGTACAAGCAAAGAAAGGATGGTGAATTCAGCAGGGCTTTCAGCAGCAGAAAGATTATAGTGTTTGTTAATGCCAGTAAAACTTTATTTAGACCTTTACTGATGAGAACCAAAAAGATCCTAAGAAATTTAGAATATATGTATTATTCAAAGAAAATGAGAAAATATATAGCTCATTATCTATCTTTTCCTAAAATATGTCACTCAGGGCCTTTTCTATGGTTACAAAAAGCCACTCTAGGTCTAAAAAGCAGAAACAGAAATCCGAATACTTCATGTTCTCACTTATAAGTGGGAGCTAGTAATTTAATGGGTAGTGTGTTAAATCTGTAGATTGCCTTAGGTAGGACGGACATATTTTGGTTTGGGGTTTTTGGTTTTTTTTAGAAAGCAAGATTTACTGAGAGGACAGAAAAGCTCCCACAGTGAGAGGAGACCCGAAGGGGTGCACGAATGGACATCTTAACAATGTTGATTCTTCCAATCCATGAGCATGAAATATTGTTCCATTTGTTTGTGTCATCTTTGATTTCTGTGAGCAGTGTTTTTGTAGTTTTAGTTGTAAAGGTCTTTCACTTCTCTGGTTAGGAAGATGCCAAGGTATTTATTTTTTTGTGGCTATTGTGAATGGGATTATACTTTTTATTTGAGTTTCTGTTTGATTATTGTTGGTATATAAGAATGTGGCTGACTTTAGCACATATATTTTATACCTTGAGACTTTGTCACAATCCTTTATCAATGCAAGGAGATTTCTGACAGATTTTCTTAGGTTTTTGAGGTATAGAATCATGTCATCTGCAAAGAGTGATAAATTCTTCTTTTCCTATTTGGAGACCCCTGATCTCCTTCTCTTGTCTGACTGCTCTAGCTAGGATTTCCAATACTATGTTGAACAGGAGGGGTGAGAGTGGGTATCCTTGTCTTTTTCTGGTTTTCTGGGGGAAAGTTTTCAATTTCTTCCTTTTAGTAGTGTGCTGGCTGTGGGTTTCTCATAGATGGCTCTTACTATTTTGAGGTATGTTCCATCTATGACTAGATGTTTAAGGATTGTTATCAAGAAGGGATGCTAGATTTTATTGAAAGCTTTTTTGTGTCAAATGTGGTTTTTGTCTTTACATCTGTTGATGTATTTAATTACGTTTATGGTCTTGTGGATGTTGAACCAGCCCTGCATCCCAGGGATGAAGCCTACTTGGTCAGGTCATAGTGGATGATTTTTGAGATGTGTTGTTGGATCCAGTTTTCTAGAATCTTGTTGAGAATTTTAGCATCTATTTTCATCAAGGATATTGACCTGTAGATCTCTTTTTTTGTTGAATCTTTACCCTGTTTGGGTATCAATGTGATGTTAGCTTCATAAAATGATTTGGGGAGAGTTCATCTTTCTTGATTGCCTGGAATACTTTCAATAGGATTGGCATCAGCTCCTCCTTGTATGTTTTGTAGAATTCTGCAGGAAAGCCATCTAGTCCAGGCCTTTTTTTTTTAGGTTCTATACCGCAAAAACTTCAAAAATTTTTCTTATGACATAGTCAATTTCCTGGGTTGTTATTGGTCTATTTAGGGACTCAATTTCTTCTTGTTTCAACCTGGGGAGGTTGTGTACAGTCAGAAAGTCCTCTATTTCATTTAGGTTATATGAAGTTTGTTTCCATGCAAGTGTACATAGTAATCTCTGATAATATTTTGTACTTCTTCAGGGTCAGTTGTGACTTGAACTTTTGCATTTCTGATTGTGTTTATTTGGGATTTTTCTCTCTTTTGCTTGGTCAGTCTAGATAGGGGTTCATCAACATTGTTTATCCTATCAAAGAACCAGCATTTTGTTTCATTGATTTTTAGTATTATATTTTTGTCTTCTTCTCGAACCTGGAAACAACAATACAGGAATTCATATGAAAACATAAATGACCATGAGGAGTCAAAACAATCTTCAGGGGGAAAAAAAGCGGGAATTATCAAACTTCCAGACTTTAAACTTTGTTATAAGGCTACAATAATCAAAACAATCTGCTATTAGTACACGAACAGGCATATAGACCAGTGGAACAGTATAGAGATTCTGGAAGCAAAACCTCAATTTCTCAACCAACTCATCTTTGCCAAAGCCTCTATCATCAACCACTGGAGAGGGGAAAACCAATTCAGTAAATGGTGCTGGGAAAGCTGACTGACCACATGCAGAAGATTAAAACAAGACCCCTACCTATCACCATACACAAAAATCAACTCTAAATGGATCAAAGACCTGAATGTATAACCTCAAACTATAAAAACCTTAGAGCCGGGCTCGATGGCTCAGCCTGTAATCCCACGCCTTTGGGAGGCTGAGGTGAGTGGATTGACTGAGCCCG